>NW_028252339.1:0-266685 GCF_964263255.1 Lissotriton vulgaris | reverse complement strand
AGTGCACACTGATCGAGCATGGTGGAGAGCTTTGCCCCTGTCATGGCTTGTAAGGATCGCAGTCCTAAAAATTTTGATCCTCCCCAGGATCCTGTATATATTTGTGATGCTACCGCTCTGGCCCCCTCCCAGGACACTTTAGACTTTACAAAAAGCCCTCCAAAATTATATATGGGTGGGCATGCGTTCCCAAATACGTTGGGAACTAACCTTGCAGATTTGTGTGCTACAATATTTCCAAGCTGCGCAGGCTAGATTCCTGGTGAAAAGGGCCGGCCCGAGTCAGAGAAAAAGTGTTGTTTTATGGATAGTGCACTGGCTGGAACATCCCAGTGGAATATCCCTTTTTTTAATAAGACCACCCCCCCCCCTCCCAGTCTTTACCTCTCAGCAAAAACAGGCCCCATCCTTTGAGTCCGGGACTTGGTGGCCATCATGGAGGGCTTTGCGGCTTTCTGGGAATGGACGAATGCAGACCCTACAGTTCAACGACTTGAAGGTACCGGAGGAGGAGAGATTTAGATACGTTCAGATTAGGCATTGGCTGTCAGGTGTAGCTAGAGACGAGACAGGTGGCCCAACACCGCTCGACCAACTTCGAGAAATGGCTACTGAGAAAAGACTCAGATAAACATTTAGTGTCGGACCTGTATAAATTGCTCTCTGACAAGCCCCCTGATCCTATATCCGTGGCATAGCTGAGATGGGAGCGGGAACTGAGGCGGGAGCTTTTTCCCTCAGGAGTGGCGAAACATCTTTCACCGAGCTAGGCACACGGCCACAAATATAGCTAGCACAGAAAGCAACAAAAAATCGTCACCTACTGATGATTTAACCCTGGCCCGCTTACACAGAGCGAATCCACAATGCAGTGAAAAGTGCTGGCATTATAATGACGCTCTAGGGACGTTTGTACACATCTTGTGTGAGTGCCCTCAATTGACCCAAATTTGGGAAGAAATCCTGACAGAGATTGGCCACCAGTTTAGTACCAAACTCCCCTGGTTCCTGTCCTTTGTGCTGCTGGGCCTCCCTAATCCATTGACTTTTCCCCTTAAAACTAGGGGAGGAAGACACATTGCGCTGGCGTTGGGGGCGGCTCATCAAACAATCCTAACTCTATGGGGCACTGACTGGCTTCCAACGAAACTAGCGTGGCTCCACCACATTTGGCACCTCCTAGGAATGGAAAAAATTACAATGACTTAAAAATTACAAGAAGACGCTTTTGGGGAGAGGTGGCAGTCGTTTATCTCACTTTTGTCACAGGAGTTCACAGAACTTACTTGTCCTGGGTACCTAAAAGTGCTACGCCTGACCAATCTATAACCATGTCTTAATGAAGGGGACCCTCAGGAATCTAAGAACCATGGATATACAGAAGCATAAGGGAGGGTTAGGGGAGAAGGGGTTCAGGGGGGAAGGATTTTTTGTACATTAAAGTAAACGTTGTCAACGGCACTGACGGTGGAGAAGTGTGGCTCACTGGTTAGAGCAGGCATACCCTGAAGCAGAGGTCAGACCCGGGACCAGGGTTCAATTCCCGACGCGGCAGGGTCTTGAGCCCAATTGTCCACGGACTCGATAATTCTCGCTTCGGTGCCCACTCTAAGCATGGGTTCACACTATGAAACTCTGGGCATTAAGCTTGCTTAATCTCCACAACGCCCCCCGCGGCGGGATGCCTGGCTTTCACCCTGGGGATGCCCAGTACGAGTTATCTCACAGGGAAAAGCCAGGACGGGTTCCCAATGCAAGCGCCGAGATGCCCTAGGGTAAGTTGAGCGCTATATAAGAACACACATACATACATACATACAATTGCTGACTCTACTTCAGAGAGTTTACTGCTTGAATAACTGCTTTATGCTGCAACGATAAACACATGTAAACCTAAAGTGGATTTTATGATAACAATAAGAGTGATCACAGTTTATGGTTTCTGTTTTCGCTGTTGAAGGGTAGGAATATCCAGTACGAACACATTAACTTGCGTTTTAAGCGGGGGTTGCTGATACGTCTTCTGCTCTCTCAGTCTGAAATAGTGGTTTTAGATTTGTAACATCTGTGTATGATTATTCCATGTGCTAATCACGTGGTGGCAGATGCACTTAGTTAATATATAGCTTCTTTCTGTAGAGAATTGTAGTACTGAGCCATTAAAATGATACTAGTCCTTTAGAGGAGAGTTGGTACTGCTACCTTTAAATTAAATCATTGGGAAGCTCTGCTCTTGTGTTCCATTAACAGTACCCTGTCTTTATGAGACGTGCTGCAGCCCTGTCAAGAAGTGATTTTACTGTGCATTACTGGTATAGAAGCCCAGTCGAGCAGTGGGCCCATTAAGAAACCAGCACTAGTAAAACCAAAAGGTCTGACTTAAACATTGAAGTGACTCCTCAGTGATTGGTGAGTTTTGGCGTGGAATCACTCATCATGCAGGCACACATTTGTCACTCATCCTTGCTTTCATTCATCATTGTATTCATTCATTCATTGACTCGTTCTTGCATTCACACACCCACTCATCTCAATACCACAAAGAAGCAAACAAATAGAGGCACTTTTCCAAGTGCCTTTTAGTTAGTGCACCTCCAGTTGTGCCATTTGCCAAAAACCTTCCGCTTGCCACCATACTCACCTTTTCTTTTTCGTCTGCCTATCAGAGCACCTAAGCTGTATGGTTGCTAAAGACCTAATGTGGGCTTACCAAGAACCTACAGTCTGTCCATTGCTTACCACTGGTTGGCCTTATTGTCTCTCTCATGTGTTTGCTTCTTATTCAGTGGCTTTCCTTGTCCCATCGTGTGCAATGCGTCGCCCTTGAAGCATAGCGTCTTTACTATCTCTTCGATTGTCTGACTTGTATCCGCCCACTGCTCACTTTTAGGGAACTTTCATTTTCTTTTTGTTTGCTAAATACGAAAAATTGACTATGGGGGAGCAGGTGGGGAGAAGGGATTAAACCACGCGAGGGGCAGAGCAACATGAAGTGGGGAGAATGGATGATGGAGAGAACAACAGGGAGCACTGGGGGAGATGCCGAAAAGAGAGCTAGAGCAACACTGAGGGGGGAGACCTAAACAATGGGAGCAACTCTGGGGCGGGTAGAACCATCTCAGGAGAAGAGCAACACAGAGGCAGGGCGAATTACACACGAGAGCGAGCAGCACATGTGGAAGAGCAACACGAAGGTACAGGTGGAAGAGCACACATAGGAAAGAGCTGAAAAACACCTGTGTTTCATGGAGTGATTAACCAAAAAGAAAAAAAACCTATAAGTGAGCAGCAGAAGGATACAAGTCAGCAAACCAAAGGGATGTTAAAGTGCCATTGCTCCAGGGGAGCGATAAACATAATATCGACAGTACGGAACAAGGTAAGCCAGTGAATAAGAAGCAAGCAAATGAGAGTAGCAGTAAAGCCAATACAGGTTCTTTGTATGCCCATAATAGGTCTTTTGCAACCAGTTTATGCTGTCTGGTAGGCGAAACTCCCAAAACCCTTTTTTAAAGTGCCTTTCAGTTTCCTTTAAGGAAAACAGGCTCAGCGGGGCTTTAGCGCTGGTGGCGCCCAGTGAGACAATGTTTGTTGACGCCCCAATGACCTCCTTCTTGATGGATTCCCTCACTACCACCCTTTAACAGTGCCCCTCAAGTCTCCAGAACCACATTCTCTCATATGAATTTCTTTTGTTGTATAGCGTCACTCATACCAGTGTAAGTTTCAGAGCACTTTACATCACCCACATTACACACAGACAATGAATCATGCATGTGTTAATCAGTTAATGGGAAATATTACATACGACAGAAGACTGCAAGGTGTAGGATTCACATGTCATCCATACTGGTAGGCAGTATAGTGTAAGAGTGCTTTATGTGGAGAAGCACAAACTCAGAAATTAAAATGTGCCACAGTGGTTGGGGGTTGTCTTTACTAATAAGAATTGATTCCTGCCAAAATCAACTCTGCTGGCGACTTTAAGATAATAAAAGACTGGGGGGGCGTGGGGGGGGGGGTGGGGTGGATCATAGCGCTCTAACCTATACCTTGCAGTTGGCATGCAGCTGTTTGATGACAGTTCATAACTCGCTGTGCTATACTAGGATCCTAATCTATAAACCTCAAGTAACAAAAACACCTCTGTGACAAAAGTGGTAACCCACTGAACTATTTACATAATATGCATTTCTGTGATGTGCATGCTTCGCTGCTTTGCAGCAGGAGTATTAACCCTCTGTGCTACTTTGAGGCAAATGTTTCATTAGACAAAACTCTGATCTCTCTCCAGCAGCTCCAATAATCACCAGAATTATCTTGACATTTTTATGGTTGTCTGAAAGTTGCAGCACGTGTTATTAGATCCATAATATATGTATGAAAATACAACGCCTCCTGAAGTCAGCGCCCGGTGCGGTGGTACCGGTCGCACCACCCTAGAGCCAGCCCTGATCAGGCTGTATTAAAAAAAAGCAGGTTCTTTTATTTAAACAAAATCACAGGCATGGTGGCCTGCTGACCCTTGTAGCCATCATGCCTGTTATTGTGTACAATCAGAGTGAGCAGTGATTTGTGACCTTCCTCTTGAATATAAATGAGGTAGAGTGGATACCAAACTTTTTTGATTCAGAATTTTGGGAACAGAACTATTAGTACATAGGTGTTTTCCCAAATTTTACGTGGGTCGCAAATACCAACCAGTGTTATAGTACACCTGGCCATTGGTTTTGTAATGATATATTTAGTATTAAACATCAAGAGATAATTTGGCTAGTAGCGTACAGTATTAGCAAGATCAAGGCTATGTGGTCTCAAAGTCCACATAGTAGCACATTATTTATAATTATTATTATTATTAATCTTGCATTCACCTTGTCCCTATATGAATTTTTGCTCACCGCCTCTCGATGTAGCATGTGGTCCACATTAATCAAGAAGCCATTCATTTGAACAGAGCTTCTCTTTGATCTGCACCCATATAACCAGTGCATGATCTGTAGAAATGTGGCTTCCTTGTGTTAGTGTGTTTGTTTTGTTTATGGCCTGCCACATGACAGGCTTGCGTCAAGTCTAGCGGATTCAGGGTTCATTATCAGCGGCGATGCAGCTCTATTTAGCACAACTGAACAAAGTCAGCATTTGTCTAAGAGAAAGCTACATTTCATTGTACTCGGAAAGTTTGCTGAAAACATGTCAGTGACCTAGAAAAGCCTTGTCTTCAAATTTCCCGAGAATTTCTTGAAATGCCAATTCTAGTAAGTACAAAGAAAATAACAAGCATATGTGTGGGGATTTCGTGTGACTGAAATGAAACCGCTGAATTGATGTTACAGTGCCCCACACCGCCCCTTCCCCAACATGGCAGCAATCTGACTCATAGTGGAGGCCCTGGTCTGGGCATTTAGTTAATTAAAATAGGGTGAGATTCTTATTGTCGCTAATGCCATATTGGTAAGTCTGCAGGTAGCTCCTCCCCTTATTTAGAAGCAGATTGTATCCCAAAATGTATATTTCGGTGAAAATACCACCAATAGTCATTTTGTGTATCTTGTTGATTGAAGTGGTCATTTTATCTACGAGGTTTTTAAAAATGTGCCATGTTTTGAGATAGCCAGGTCCACCGCAAAACCTGGCAGTGTTCGCAGGCTGAAAACAGGTTGATTAGAAGGTACAAAATCAACACAGTAGTTGTCCTCCACCCAACCCATGTTCAAGCATACATGCATGTCAGAACTCAAAGCAAGTGACAATCTCCAACATAATAGTGACCTCCCAGTACATCTTAAAAAAAATAATAATAATAAAATCACTACAGAAAACAATAGTTTAAAATACTTCGGTATCTTTGTAATGCCGCCGCGTCAGCTGATATAAAGCTTTCGTCGTATGCATCTGAAACTGTAATGCACATCATGTACAAGGAACAAGTTCCTCAAAGAAGTGCAGATCTTTTGGGATCAAATCCACAAAGTAGTCCCAGTGACATAGCTGTAACTGGAAACATGCCCACTGCTGCGGGATACTTCCAGCAAATCCCCATATCAATTGGACATGCTTTGCTGAAAGAGGAGGAGCTGGTGGCACAGGAATAAAGGGTAGTACCACTATGCAACAGAAGGAATCAGTTGACAATGTTTCACTGCAGCTGGTTAAATCCAATACTTAATTTGTAAAAAAGTAAAAACTCAAGTTCTAGGGGCCTCGCCAGGAGGCACTGCAGCACATACCACCCATTGCCCCTGCCAGTGCTGCCAATGACATTATCAACAAATCTACTAACCTTCACACTCCTACAAGTGTGACAATGCAGGCTATTCAAAGCCACCCAAAGCCATAAAAATGGTTTGGGCACAATTTTAGTCATTAAAAAATATATTGAATTGTTAAACATCCCCTGTTTTGCCAAAGCCAGATTGGGTGGACGCTCTTTCTCAGTCAAAGCAGCCATGCTCTGGAACTCAAATCAGGAAAGCCCCATCGGAACCTATCTCCCGTAAGTTAGTGAAAACATGACTCGTCAGCCTACCGTAGATTCTCTCGGGCCCCCCAGTGCTGACTCACTTACTGCATCTTCTTCGCTTAGCGCCGGGACACTCCAGTTGGGGGTAGCCGTGCGCTCTATAAGATACATATTAATAATAATAATAATAATAATAAACAACTGCTGTTGTGTTTATCTCAAAATTAAGCAAACAGTCCCACCATGTGACAGACTGTCATAAGTGCCAGTGCTAATAATTAAGTGCCAGTGCTGGCAATAAAGTGCTGGTAGTGAGCACCGATTAAATCAAAACAACATTACAGACACTAGTTGCTGATTTTTAATATTCTCTACATTACCATCATCATTGACATTATGAATACAATTGGGAAAAACCTAGTATCGAATTTGAGACTGGCACACACCTCTTGGTTATTTTGATGATAATAATTTATTTTGAACTAGTGGGTTTGTCTCATCTATTCAAATTCAATTCAAAATAACTTCATTTGGTTCCAAGGACCATAAAAGTTTAACAAATAAACATCACAGTTATAAGATTTGATAACATATTTTTAGAACAGTGTGGTTACAATTAATAAAAAGAAAAGTTCATAGGAATCTGACAGGTAAAAACATATAACCCATAATACCAATGACCTAGCACGCCAAGTTATATCAATGATCATAAAATTCCAAGAATATAAAAGTTGTACATTAAAAGATTACAACGTTACTGGTCATCTTCTATAGCTCCTAACGCTTTCTAATGTCCACTGCAATTCTAATATAGTTGGAGACCACAATACAAATAGCAGAAGTGGCCAAAGAGTACACCAGATTAAAACCTTCAATGTATTTGCAAGGGCGGATTTCCCTTAGAAGCGGAGCTAAACATTTTCCCCATGGCTCTTTATAAAGGGGGCAGAATAAAATAAAGTGCAAAGTGCACTGAGCTGGCAAATTGTCCCACGGGCAGGGTATAAGTTTGTCATCCCACCCTGATTGTCTCGGGATGCCACTAAAAAGTGCAGAGTGCGTAAACGAAGTCTAGTTAAAAGAAATCATGTCTGTACGTTGGTGGTAAAAGTTAAGTAAAATTGCTGTTGGGCATGGATCAAGCATTCGAGACCAGCCACCTCAGGTTGTGTATGGCGCATATTTGCCCTAGAATAATGCCCCTCTTTGATGATGGATTTCGTGTTTGTGACAATACTATCAGGATTGGCGTAAAAACGCCTGAAGCCTAACTCATGAAATTTATCTCTCACAAATCGAAGCCAAGGGATCGATGGGGCACTATCCAGTTTAGTACAATCTTTAATCACATCTCTTGAGAACGTTAATTACTCAGACAGCCAAATTCCTGCCCATAGGAGTAAAGAGGCAATGCCTTTACGCTCCTCTAAGAACTTCAACCCCAGCTCTCGATGACAAAGGAGTGTGGGGGCGCTCTACCAGTTGTAGTGGAGGGTGTAGGTGGCTTCATTGCTCCTTTGCCGGCTGGCGAGGGGTGGAGACAGGTGTGTTAGCGCTCTAGTGCGCGAAGCCTATGAAAACAGCATGCCCTGCCTGCCGCGCAGCGGAAGCATGCTGCCAGCGCGATAAAGGCATGCCTGTTTGCGCCCGTCCTCGCTAAGTCCTCGCCAGGGATGCTGGTTCTTCTCTGCCAGGTTCAAAGGTAGGGATAAGGTATTCAAGAGAGTAACTTTTGGAACTGTGCAAGGTTGAGGTTCATTGCAACCATACTTTAAACCCAGAAACCCTTGTTAGGAAAGGATTTTCTTCTTGTGCGTTTTTGATTTTGGAACTATAGGGGGAGGAGAGGAGAGCTCTGTTCAGGGGCATAACACAGGCCCCTGCAGCCCCCAAGGTGCGGGAGGACCTTCACCCTCCAGGGGGCCCCGTCAGCACCGCACTTATGCTGGGCAGCTCTAGATTGAGTCCAGAGGGGCCCCTTCATGTACCCTGCAGGGGGGCCCCCTCAAGGTTCGTTATGCCACTGGCTCTATTATTACCAAGGCTATAGGTACTCCCTCCGTTACTGAGAAGTCAGTTCAGGGCTTCCTTATTAATGCTAGATCTCGGATTAAAAACAATGTGGTTTTTAAAGATTTTGGGGCAGATTTATGTTAACTGGAGCATCCCCAGGGATGCGCCAGTTGACATGCGCCACAGTGCGCCACACCTCAGCCAGCCATGGTGCGCCGCATTTATAATGCGGCGCACCATGGTGCAAAAACGGCACAGATGCGTGACGCATCTGTGCCGGAAATGTGGCGCATTGCTGGAGTTGCGCAGCTCCAGCAAGGCTCGGGTGTGCCCCATTTTAACAATGCTGCGTCAAGACTTTTGACGCAGCATTGGCTTAAAAGTGACTGAGTGAAATCTCATAGATTTCACTCAACCTGCCCCGGAACGCCCACCCTGCGCCGGAACGCCCACAAGCGGCGCAGGGCTTTACAACGTGACGCATCTGCCTAGATGCGTCATGTTGTAAATCGTTCGTAGGGATGCGCCACGTTTACGCCGCCTTGCGTGACGCAACAGCGGCGTAAACGTGGCGCAAGGGCCTCATAAATCTGCCCCTTTGTTCTACAATGAAAACCGGACTGGGTGTTCGTAACTGAAACGTGGGCTAATGATTTCTCAGGTCCCGACCTTGTTGAGGCTATCTCTTTGGGATACTGCCTTACCAGATTGGACAGAATAGGACGACGAGGTGGGGGACTGGGTATTTTGTTCAGGGATATTTTTACCTGTCGCTCCTAACCACTCACATCACCTCGCGACCAGTACCAGGCTTTATGCTTCTCCATAAACACGCATCCTACAGAAAGTTTTTCTGGTGTTCTCTGTTACCGACAACCTGGCCCTAGGGCATCCTTCAGTCAGGATTTTTGCAATCTCTTGGAGCCCTACCTAGAAGGAACCAATTTTAAATTTCTTGGTGATTTTAATTTTAATTTAGAAAATAGCTTAAGTCACGACACACAACCCCTCTTGGAAAGTATGAATTGCTGTGGCTTTTCACAACTGATCATATCACCCACATGTGCGACAGGCCACACCCTAGATGGGATTTTTTCTAATGATCATTGTATTAGGGTGGGAGAGCCCCTTCCCCTAGCTTGGTCAGACCACTTTGCCATTCCCTTTAATATAAGGGTCTTGGCATCTTGGAATATTCAACCTGATAATAGGAAAGTGGCTGACAAACGGAATCTTAATCTGATTAGTAATGAGGCTTTTGCTAACTTTCTCACTAATTTTCCGTTTCCAGGACACCTAAGCGCTAACTTAGCTGCAGATGAGCTATTTAAAAAGTTATTAGCAGTTATGGACACCCTAGCACCCATAAAATGTCATTATTTAGCAAGAAAAAGGCCTTCGGCACCTTAGTTCTCCGACAGACTGCGTAAATTGAGACAGGAGTGTAGGAAGCAGGAAATACTATGGCGCATTGACCTAGCATCTTCAGGCAGAGAACTGCATAAACAATGCTTGAAAGCATACAAAGCAGCTATCATGGAGGAAAAGGGAAGGTACTACGTAAAAATTTCAGAGTCGCTTAAATCCTCCAAAGAGCTCTTTAACATTGTTAACTCCCTTATCTCTCGCCCGGTTATTGACCCTGTGGAGTCTTCACAGGAGCTCCGCAATAGGCTTTCAGCTTTCTTTTGCACTAAGATCTCAGATATATATGCCCAGTTGGAAGCCCTAAATTTAAGTAAGGACCTAGATGCCCAGCTTGTAACTCATCCAATGGAAAGTTCCAGCAAGAATGTGACTCCTAGTTTACTTGCTTTTCTGAGTATGTCACCAGAGATTACAGACCACTTATTAGGAGTAGGGCTGGGCGTAGTTTGCGAAGTAGCGCTTCGCGAAGCTACGCAAAGTGCACTTCGGACTATGCGAGCTACGCGTAGCACTACGCGTACTGCGTAGTAGCATGTTCGCACAAGCATCCGGCACTGTGCAATCATTGAAAACGGCATCTTGCACAGTGCGAGCTGTAGTTTTCTGCCGCTCGTGGAGATTTTTCCTCGAGCGGAGCTTTCTCAAAGCTGACTGGTAGTTTCTCATCGCGAGTGGTCGCGAGCATACGCGACCACTCGCAATGAGAAACCAGACTTCCCCACGTTGAGAATCTCGCAGGGAGGTTCTTTTCCACGCTCGCGATCGACATCTTGAGGTTGCTGATCGCGAACGAGGAAAAAGTCTCGCCAGGATGTCATTTTGCTTGCTCGCGGTCGCCAACTTGACGTTGAGGACTGCGAGCAAGCAAAAAATGACAGCTGCACTACGCTACGCATGTTCGCACTGTGCTACGTGCAGTTCGCATAGTGCGAAGTTGCGCAAACTACGCGAGTGTAGCGTAGTGCTTTGCCCAGGCCTAATTAGGAGGAGTTAAGTCTGGATCTCCTATGGACCCTTGTCCCTTGAAGGTCCTAAAAAGTGCTAAAGTTGCTAATATACCCCATCTTACCACTGTCCTAAATTTAGCCATCTCGGAGGGGCAATATCCCCTGGCTTGGACGGCGGCAGTAGTTAGGCCACTTTTTAAAAAGCTCTCACTAGACCCGATGAAGCTGAAAAATGATCGTCTTATTTCCCTCTTGCCGGTCCCTGCAAATATTTTAGAATCTTACCTGAATTCCCACCTGAGTGCCTATCTGAGGGACCATCAAATCCTTGATGGTTCTCAACATGGGTTCAGAAGCTGTCATAGCACTGAAACTGCGCTCACTGTGGTTTTTCACAACATTCGTACCACAGGTGGATGCAGGTCATACCACCTTACTAATTTTACTTGATCTTACCGCAGCTTTTGTTACCTTATCCCCACTGAAACTTTTGAAGCGTATCAGGGAGATAGGTGTTGGGGGCTCTGCTTTAGGGCTTCTCACCTCTTTCCTTAGTGAGCGAACTCAAACAGTGAAACTGGGCAATTTCTATTCGGATCCAACTTCCCATTTATGCGGAGTGCCGCAGGGCTCTTCCCTAAGCCCTACATTGTTTAATATCTATGTTACCCCGCTGGTAAAGGTGGTAAAATCTTTTAGTTTGGAGGTGTTGTCGTATGCGGATGACACGCAAATAATGGTTCCCATCACTCATAACATCAGTGACTCCGCTCACTCAATTTTTAAAATTGCTTGCAAGCAGTCTGGTCATGGATGGTGCAAAACTATCTGAAACTGAATGGCGAGAAGACAGAGGTTCTTATTTTTGGGGACAAGTTGAACATTTGGTCCAGGGAGTGGTGGCCTGACTCTCTGGGCACTTGCCCAAGTCCCGTCTCCCATGGAAAAAACTTGGGTGTTTTGGTGGATAATTCCCTTTCCTTGAATCTGCAGATTAGCAGGACGGTGGCTACCTGTTTCGGGCTAATCAGGCTTATAAGGAAGATCTCGCAGTTTCTTTAATTTGCTTCACGCAAACAATTTGTTGTTGCGCCAATATTGTCCAGATTGGATTATTGTAATGCCCTTCATTTGGGCATTAACAAGGGACAGTTGCGGCGCCTGCAGGTGGTGCAGAACGCCGCTGCTAGGCTAGTGATGGACTCGCCTAAACACCATTCAGTCTCAGCTTCTCTTCTTTCTTTGCATTGGCTCCTTATGGGCCGCAGAATTATGTTCAAAACCCTCTGCCTCACTCACAAAGCTTACTATGGCCTGAGTCCTGATGGCATTAAAGCTTTATTTCAACACTATGCTCCCACTAGGAAACTCAGGTCAGCAAGCAAACATCTTCTTACTGTTCCCAGGTTTAAAAGGGTGAGAAGGTGTGGGAGAGCTTTTCAATTGCCGCTGCCAAATTGTGGAATTCCCTCCTTGAGGAAATTTCGGGACAACAATCACACACTCTTTTTCGAAAGGTTTTAAAGACCTGGTTGTTCCCTTAGATGTTTGTCCGAGTGTGTCTTCTCCTACCTGTATATTGCTCTGCTGTTAGCGCCTTGACGCCCTTGGGCTAAGTAAGCACTCTATAAATTGTATATTAATTCATTCATTCATTAGTATAGATTAAAAAGAGAAAAGACGCTAAAATACACCCCTGCCGGACACCTTCTGGGGAAACAATTTGCTTAGTCTTTTCCCCTTGGGGGCCATATCTTATGGCAACAGTAGTGTTAGCATGTAACCTACGCAAGAGGGAAATGAGTGCTTTCTCAACATCCATTTTCCCCATTTTTCCCGATTAACTGTAGCAAAGGTGTTAGACAAGTCCATGAAGGTCAGGTGGATAGAACACTTCCTGGCCCTCATGTACTTGATAATAATCAGGGACAGATTGAGGCACTGCTCTTTAGTACCCTGACCCCTCCTCAAACCATATTGAGTTTTGGACATGACCCCTATGGTGGTCGCCCAGGCTTCCTGTTGGTCAAGGACGAGCCTCCCCAGTACCTTTGCTGTGGCATCGATAAGGGAAATTGGTATATAACAAGCCGGGTCATTCCTATTACCCTTTTTTAAAGACAGGAACTACAGTGGCATCCTTACAGGTTGCTGGGATGGGGCCAATCACCACTGCTTTAAAGACGTTAGTCAATAAGGGTGCCCAAAGGTTGGGATTCCTTTTGAACAAATCAACTGGAACCCCGTCAGGGCCTGAGGCTTTCATGCATATTCTCTTCACTAGAGCCTCCTCAACCTCAGATACTGAGATGGATGAACCTAATTGGGAGGCTGCGCTTAAATCTAGAGGCAGGTCCCCACTATTCTCCTCTAACTGCAGGCAGTTCGGGTTAAATATAGCCAAGAAGTGGAATTTCCAGGCATTCCCTAAAATCAGTGAATCCATCTGCCTCATATCGTCTGTAAATAAGGGGCGATCAATAATCTTTCAAAAGCTTTTAGTGTATTTAACACCTTGGCTGCGACGCAAATTCTGCTGCGGTGCTCAACATTCCAATTGCGGGTGTGGCTCAGACGGCCGTCATGCGCACACGCCCACCGTGACTCATAACGGCCGGGGTCGTCATGAGCACGGAACGGGTTAAGGGAACTAGCTCTCTCCAGGTCTTCCCATGCCAATCTCCTCAGTTCTTCTTTTTTTGACTGATAGTAGTTTTGTATGTTTGCCTCACACTTTTGATTTGGTTTCTGTCACAAGGGCTATCGTGAAGGGCCATTTTGAGGTTCTTTTGAGCCCTTGAGCATTCGGTGTTAAACCAACATACCTCCTGGAATTCCCTTCGCTGGACCGGTCTAGTTAATCTCTTAGCTACATTTGCACAAATCAACTCAAATTGCCGAACAACCTCCTCAGGGGAAAAATCTTGTTGTAGACAACTCATAATCGGGTGATAATTTGCTATGACAGTTTCTTCCTCAAATTGGGGAGGGTTTATTTTACCCCAGTTTAATCTTACCTCTTTATTAGGATTATAATGAATCAGGCGACTATCACCTTTCCCTACCTGGGCTGTCGTACTGAGAGAAACTGTGAAGGGGTTATGATCACTAGCATTATTAGGTTCCACCTCGAGGTCGTTGACAAGCGGCAAACACTTCCTTGAAATAAACATATTGTCAATAAAACTTTCCCTTCCACCTCTAGCATATGTATAACACTGGGGTGAGAAACTACAGGCCTAGTTATTAATAAGGCCTCAGTCATTTTCAATTATGGTGAAATTTAAGGCCTCGCCCTGTAGTGTGTGGGTAAAGTGCAACTGGGGCTAACCATCTGTGTCCAACAGCGCACAGGCTCATTGGGCACTAAACCTGCAGGTAGTGCAGTGAAAATCCCCCACCCAGATGATACATAATGGCTGCCACTTCACGGAAATGTTAGTAATTTCAGCCTATAGGGCTTCAATAAAATGACGGGAACTTTGCTCAAAGATGATATAATATCAATTCACCACTATCTTAACCTGTGGCATATTGGAATCATAATTAACTTGATACCAAGTTGAAGAGCCTACGCCAAATGCTTTTATGGACCCATATTTTACCGAGATTAACAACAGCAGCCCTCCTTTAGCCCTCCCTGCTGGAGAAGATATTGCAGGGACAGTGAAAGAGCGATAACCACCCAACACAACGCCATCCCACAGCTTTCTTGGTGACTTGGGGGAAGATGGGGAATCCCCGTCAGGATCAGTGAATATGGTGTACAGTCAGGGGGTAGATTTAATAATTTAATATTTTTTCTCCACCCCGCCACTTAAGGAACCATGTATTATTTTTTTTGTATGTTCTTATATAGCGCTCGACTACCCGGAGGCATCTCGGCGCTTGCCTTGGGAACCCGTCCTGGCTTTTCCCTGTGAGATAGCCCCTAACGGGCATCCCCAAGGTGAAAGCCAGGCATCCCGCCGCAGGGGGGCCGTTGTGGAGATTAAGCAAGCTTAATGCCCAGAGTTGCAGAGTGTGAACCCATGATTAGGTCAGGCACCGAAGCGAGAATTATCGAGTCCGTGGACATTTGAGCTCAAGACCCTGCCGCGTCGGGAATTGAACCCTGGTCCCGGGTCTGACCTCTGCTTCAGGGTCTGCCTGCTCTAACCAGTGAGCCACACTTCTCCACTATTAGGCCATTAACATTTGTATTTCCTCATGGAGAACTACCCCCATACAATGGGCCTGGTCTTGATCGATTTGTAACCCCATGTCCCTCCTTTTGGTTATTCCTGTGGATATTCCCATGGGGCGCAGGTTCCCATGATGTCTGAACTGGGGGGTTAATATGGGAGGGTTATGTGTTGGAAGAGGCCCTCTTACTTAGAGTACTTGAAGTAGGTGTTGCACTTATAGGGGCCATCCTATCCAGAGGGGCACTAGAAAGAGCATAATTTACACTTTGATCTGTGTTACTAACTTGGGTGGCCCTTTCATTCTGTTTGTTGGTTGCCAAATTCTTTCCTAAATCCTGCACTGCTCTAGCAAGTCGCTCTTCTATAGACTAAACGAGATAACATTGGTACCAGAGCCTCTTGTACCGTTTTAAGGAACTTTTCAATAGAGGTGTCCATTCCTTTTTGTGTGGCACTTCCTCTTCCTCCTATGCGAGATCTACGTGCATTGCCTGTTATGTGGGTTTGTTTAGTTCTCTGAACCCTCGGCGAGTGGTCCTTTAATCTGTAATCAACCCCTGTCAATTCAGTGCGTTTTCTCTTCCCCCCGTTGCGGGCTAATGACCAATCTTCTCCGAGGATGGGTTGGAGGTAGGCTCAATTCCATCATTTGTAGCACATAGGTCACCCTGGGTCAAAATGACGACAGTGGGCGAAAGTGGGGCTAGTGGCCTATGATCAATATCTGTTTTAGCCATGGCTGAATGAGAGTCAGAATTAACAGAAACAAGTGAATCAGGGAGTGGAGCTAATGAAATTCTTTGTTCTGCCAGTTCTATTTCTTTGCTAATCACCCCTACTGCCTTTTGAAGGAAGCCATCCAGGGTATCGTCAATGTTTTTTTAAAACAGGTGCAGGTTTCCATTTCCCCATAGTGAAATTTCCCTTGAATATATACTGAGGGAAAATATTGTTTTTACTTTCAGGTGGCTTCACAAGGCTGGAACTCAACACCGAAAGTCCCAGAGTCAGGAAGGAATAACCAAGAGGGTAGGCCCAGTCCAACCTCCTCTAGGCTCTTTAGGGCGCGGACGCTGCGGTGCTGCGGAGCCCTGCAGGGATTAAATGCGCCTCCTGGCACGTTGCGTTGTCAACATGATGCTGCGGTGGTGCCTGGGGGCTGTAGTCCTGCTACTGGTGGTGGTGGCAGCAAACTCATGCTCCCGCGCTGCAGGAGCCCTGCAGGGATTAAATGCGCATCCTGGCACATCGTGTTAGTGGCGTGATGCCGTGGTGGTGCCTGGGAGCTGTGGTCCTGCTCCCGGTGTGAGCGACGGCAGCAAACTCAGGCTCCTCAAAGTATGGTCAAATTAATATTGTAGTTGTATTGTGGCCCGTTGAGTGATGGCAGTTGTTCAGGAGCCGGCCCGTTGGTTATCTCTGCATTGTGATAGCAGAACCTGACTGCAGCTCTCCCTTGCATCCAATCTTTACTGCGACACTCCACCAACTGTAAAAACAGATGCTCAACCGCGTACGTCAAGGAGAGTCTGACTTTACTTCAGGTTCATGATTCTTCTTGATAACTCGATAATGGACCAGATATCTGCCCCCTCACTTGGCCTGGGGCAGAGCCAAGGACACCATTAGAACCGGTTGCGACTGCATCGAATCAACTGTAGATCAGTCCAGTGTGAAGTGAGCCCAGACCTGTCTCATCTAATATTTTTTATAAACCCTGGCATGGGTTATGGATACATTGCTAAGGCATTTGCCCCAATGCAATAGGTTTTCTAGTAATTCACAGGCTGCATATGTGGTGGAGGTAAAAAAACACGAATGTCATATTGGCTCTTGACTGCACCTGCATCTTATTGGTACCCATAAAGTCAACATATCAAGTGGATCAGAACCGTAAGGTGCTCTACACTCTGAATGTACGCATGAGATGGAATACTATCCTCCATAAGACTTGTTGCAGTTGTAAGTTTTCCCACATCCATGCATGATGATAAGATTCAAAGTAATATCAAAATGTTTCGCTTTGTTGTCTATGAAGTATATATGACAGCACATCCTTTCTACAGACCCAAAACAGATCCCCCTCATTACAATATTTCTGCTCAGGGCGATATGCTTGCCTGTTTACCACAATGAACCGCTACCAGTAGGAATGTAACTAGTGTAAGTGAAGTGTTATTTTGAGAGTTCCTGACGACAGGGATGCACTTCTAAACTAAGTGGGGGCCCAAAGAAAAATGTGCAGTGAATTAAAAAGCCATTATGGGTGTCTACTTAATTTTAAAAGTGTCAACATCCATATGGTAGTTTAAAATAAAGTGATCGGTGCCATGGGGATATTAGTGTCCCCCCACTGCTGTATGTGAGATCAACATGTTTCTGCCTATAGGCCCAGCTGGGTCCACGGCATTCATCAGGATCATAATATAAAGGGCTCTACTCTTACCAAATTTTTGTGAGAGCGTTCCACTTGGTGGGGTGATCAATACTCACACTCCACTGTCTGTAGTAATAGGTTTAAATGATTCTGAAAGACAAACA
This sequence comes from Lissotriton vulgaris, assembly GCF_964263255.1. Taxonomy (NCBI): domain Eukaryota; kingdom Metazoa; phylum Chordata; class Amphibia; order Caudata; family Salamandridae; genus Lissotriton; species Lissotriton vulgaris. The sequence goes on along the minus strand of NW_028252339.1, from coordinate 249,106 downwards.
CTATTCAAACCTCATCACACTCTTACTTACACTAGCGTACAAGATAACCAATAAAAACCAAAGTCACCCAATTTCTAATGTGAATTATTCTTGGTGCCATTAGTGTACTAAAATAAATGTTCTTAGTGCACTACATATAGAGGACTTTTCCCTTTATAGCTTACCCTATGATGACGTAAACTGTGCCTCATAGGAGGGAGGGCAGATGGGCCCTTTAGGTCCTGGAACTAGAAAAGGAAGGCATGGAGAAAGAGCAGAACATTATAACTTGCAAAGCCGTCAAGGACCTATCACCATATTTGTAAAGCATCCTTGTGTTATGTACAAGCTATGCATCCTGAAATAACACGACTCATTCATTCTCACATTCAATCTCTTACTGGTAACTGCAGTGATATATATGACAGCACATCCTTTCAACAGCCCCAAAACAGATCCCCCTCATTACAATATTTCTGCTCAGGGCGATATGCTTGCCTGCCCTGCAACTAATGATATACCACATCCATTAAGCTATGGAGTTACATTGATTCATTGTTCTGCCCTGCTGTGCTGATATTTTGCCTCAAACTCCCTCCTTGCTTTTTTGTACCTTACAGCTGATTTCACCATCAACTCTAACAACATTCACATTATCTACCATCCATGGTGGGACAAAAATTATTTTTTGTCGTCGTCATGCATCGCTATACATATCCAACAATAACCACATCTACGCTGGAGACTTCAACCTCTACTGCGACAATCCCGTTACAGCTCACCCTCCCTTCTTGCTTGTCTACCTGAGCGAATATATTTTTATTCAGCGCTGACAGAAACCTACACACATTTGAGGTACTACTTTTGACCTGATCATCTCAAAAGAGAATTTCTTCTTAGTGATGAGTCTTTTATAGTAGACTGGTTTGATCATTATCAGAATTCCTTTCCCAATGCCTTTCACTACAATTGTCATTCTGGGAACAGCTCAAAAACAGAAATGGGGTGATCTAAACTGTCAGGAATATAACCCTGATGACTTTGTCTCCAAAGGGACAAAATACCTGTTCCTGTTTCCAGAGACTCGTCATGCACATGACACGTGTAGCCTATTCAGTTATACTCTGATAACACTGTTTCACTAAGAGAAAAAGTGTTCTTCCTCGTGGTACACTAAGGTGCTAAATGACCAGAAAAAAAACCTACCACTCCGAGCTGTCTATTGGCTCTAGGATCCCTTGTTCTTCTAGCCGGCGCAGCTCTCGTTGCACTGCCTCCCTCACCGCTATGGGCACATTCCTGACCTTGTGTGACACTGGCCGGGAGTCCTCTTTGAGTATGATCTTGTGCATGAACTTCTCGAGTTTCCCTACCTTCCCTCCGAAGACCTTGGGATACTCTCTTTTCACTCTCCCCAACTCTGGCCAGCTTTCATTGACCGTGAGCAGCACTTGTTCTCTGCCCCCGGTCCAGTTTGATTCCGAGGTCTCCCTGGTCTCTCCATCCTAGAACCGATGGGCCTTTCTCTGCTATATACAGCTTGCACGTCGCTGTCCTCCCTCTGAACTCGAACTTCAGGCTTCGGTATCCGACCATGGGGATGGGGTTGCTCGTGTACGACACCGGTCGTATATCCGGTGGTTCCAGTTTGGGACCGAGGCTGGGTCTGAATTCCTCTTCCCATACCGACCTCTGTACGATGGTGTATGGGGATCCTGAGTCAATCGCGATTCGGATTTTGACTCCTCCTATCAACATGGCCGCTCGCGGTTTGTCGGAGCGCTTGGTGTCAATGCCTAGTACCTGCTCTTCAATGTACAGCACTCTGTCGTCTTCATCTGATTCTTCGTCAGCACCTTCTTCAGGCTGCGGTTGCGCTATGAACTTTTCAACAGACTTCTTTTCCTTCCTTCGACACACCTTTTTGTAGTGGCCTACCAGGCCGCAGAACGCGCATCTCGTGCGAAAAGCCGGGCAGCGTTTGTCTTGGGCCATGTGGTTTGCGCTCCCACATCTATAGCACATGGACTTGACTTGCGGAAACTGCTTCCCTGCTTGTTCCGGTCTTCCCGCCCATTTGCTGGTTCCTCTGCTGTCTCCGGGCGCCATCTTGTATCTCCCCGCTGGCTCCGCGTCGTCCACTTTGTTGACCATGGTTCTCTGCGCACTCTCTTTCTTGGCTGCCTCAGCACAACGTTTGGAGAGTTCGGCCTTCTTCACCATTGCGATCACCTCTTTTAGCGTCGCCTCACCGTGGGCCCACAGTTTGTCCTGCACATTTCTGTTGGTGATGTGCATTATGATCTGGTCCTTAATAAAATCTTCCTCCGACGCCCCATTCTTGCACATGACAGCTAGTCGCCTCAGGGCCGCTATGTAGTCGTCAACCGACTCCCCTTCTCCTTGCTTCCTTTGCTGAAAATTGTACCGATCAATGCAGACACATACCGGCGGACGGTAGTGGGCATCCAGATCTTCCAGAGCTTGTTTGAATACGTCTGCATCGGCTGCTTGTAGTGGTGTCGTCGCTATGTTCATGAAAACCCTTATTCCTTCTGGGCCCAGGTTGTGTAGTAGTATACGCTTCCTTCTTGCGGGGGTGAACTCGTCACTGGATTCATCTTCTAGGTAGTTCTTAAAGTATTCCCGCCAGTCCTCCCACTTCATCTGTGGTTCCCCGGGCCTGGGTAGGAACGTGATCGGCGCCGTGAGTGAGGACGCTTGATTACTCATTTTCGCCTGTCCTCCTGGTTCACCCCCTTGATTTCTGGGGCTGCCGGGTGCACTATTGTTCTCTCCCCTATTTCTGGGGCTGCCCGGTGTGCTGACACTCGCTGTTTGCGACGTGTTGGGGTTTGGATTCCCTCTACCCCTTTCCACTTGGTCACCCTTTTCCGCCAGGGCCTTAGTGAGGGCGCTCTCTTGTTCCTACCGTGCTTCTGCGTAGGCTGCCGCTCCACTGGGCTCCTGGCCACGTGGTGTGGTTGTCCAGGTGTTTGCGCCTCTGCCATGCTCTTCTTGTGCTTCCTGTGGTGGTTTCCTCATGTTTCCCCACCTCTTCTGTTGGGGCACCGTCAGGTGGCGTCTCCTGGGTCCTTCTTCCTCTTGACTCCACTGTTGTTCCCTTCTACTACGTTTTTTTTGTGTGTGTGGGGACAGATCCCACTCCTCGTCGCCACTGTAGAGTGTGAGGTTCCCTCTTAAAGACCACAGGAGGCGCTGTATTCAAAATGCAGGGATGTTCTTTATTAGTTTATCACACAGAGAAGCGCGCCAGGCGTCTTACTCAGACTGCGCTCCGATCCGCTCTGAAAGGCGTGAACCGCCGTTCGCGCATGCGCACTGCCGCACACTGTCCCTACGTGCGTGTTGCGTCACACGCCTTCAGCGCGACTAGAGCGCTGACACCACACCTCTTCACATTCTGCAGGGGGGTCCATCAGTTTGCATTACGCCACTGGTCCTATGTAGAACTTATTTAAAAGAAGAAACAAATACCTATGCTATTTTGAACATACTGTTGTAGCTCTGCAGGAAACTTTGGAAAAGCAACCCCCGCAGAAGCTTCTATGCCCTTCTCTGACAACTGTGCAACTTTGAAAACATATTTAATTGTGACTTCCCATGTCTCTTTCTATCTCTGTCATTCCATAATCTGCCATGCAAGTGCGCCTTCTTCAGAATTGTGTTGTTGTGTGAGCTTGTTTTAAAAGCAATAAAAATGTTTTTTAGAAGACAAACTGTGTAACGTTGATACATTGAGACCATATCACACAAGGGGGGGACTGGAAGTGTTATAAAACGTTATAAATAAATAAATAAGTTTTGGGCTGACTGGTTTTTTAAATGTTTGCAGAGATTGACGAGTATATTACAACCTTTGCTAGTGGCAAATTGTAAATTGTCTCTGGATCATCATAGAAATGCGCTGCCTGTGGCTGGAAATATAGCAACACTTGTTGATATTTTTAGATGAATTATAGAACGTGATAAACGACAACAAAATAACGCTACTAAATTTAAACATGACTAGGCGCAGCAAAACAAACACAACACATCCACCAGAGTTCAGCAAAACACCCACACAATGCATAATGCAGCACAAAACACAACATACCACCACCACATCAAAATGTTGCACAACAAATGCATTGTTCATCCAAGCTGGAGTATGAACATTCACGTTTTTTAGTTTTTCTTTCTTTTTACCTGCATTAGGAGATATCTTTCCCTGAACAACCAATGCATTGTGCAGAAGATTTCCATTTTAGTTTGCATTGTTTAACATTTCGTTATTGCAATCTTGGTATTCTAAAGTTGCGCAGGTACTGCAAGTCTTAAAATGCAACGGTCTCTTTCTTGTCTGCCTCACTTCAGTCTATGTTTTATGTTTTTTGTTAAAGAACGAGAAGCAATGACAGGGCTGTTCATCTCCCTTATTCATCAATAATGCAATGTGGGATAAAAGTTCACGCCTTGGCTATTTTTGTGCTGCGATGAGGCCACCCCTCCAGATATATACATTCCCTCAAGTGTTATGGTTGTCAACTTCTCCGGAGGTCCACGCCTCCACTTGCTGCCACTTCTCCCACCCCCTTCATGTCCTCTCAGGTATGCATTTTTGGGAGTAGGATTCACACAAGACACCGAGCACTGCACATAGCAAAAAGATTCATACCCTACGTATTAGAGGCACAGATGTATATTTACATTGACATGTCAGTCATTACAACCAGTGTTGAGGGAAAATGCATATTATTTCGATCCATGTACAGAAAAAGCCTTGTAGCATGCGAGTTCTTAGAAAGCCACTTGGATTTCCAATCAGGCAGGGGATGTCCTTCTGTTAGTCAGTTGGAGGCCAGATAACCAGGTTTCCTGAGGTTCATTGTGTTATAGATCATACAACAAACTTCAAAGCGGAATCTTTAGGAATAGTGAGCCTAGGCAAATCTTTCAAGAGAGGAAAACGTGCTCCAACTTTATTTGCTTTCTAGTAATTCGAGCTGCTGCATGAGAAACTGATTTAATTGGAGACAGGGAGGATTCAGAGAGTCCAGTGGATGCTCAGAGCGTTAGTCTGCTTCTGTGTTATAAGACATGTGCAAGGATTTTGAATCAGATGTGTAATGAGGTATGTACAGTCTAGTCTTTGTGGGTGGAGCTAGGGGAGGGAAAGGAAGAGGAGGAGCAAGGGACAGGAAAGGGGCAGTTAGAGTAGGGACGTGGTCAGGAGTAACAGCACTAATAAAGGCTCTACTAAAGTACACACAGTGTGTCTGTCATTTTTGGTAGCACGATGCTACAAGATGCTCATAGATAGGAGAAATAGCTTAATTTGGGATGCAATGAAGTTGCTATGGAGCTGTTTGTGCCCTTCGCACGATAAGTTCATTGAATGATAGAGAGGGAGCCATGAGAATACCCACATTCTTGGCAGAGGTTGAAAGAAGGGAGAAGAAGCCATCTAAATTGCTGTGTATTCACTCCTGTGAGAGGGACTTGGTGATTCCCAAAAATATGAGGACAATATTGTTCTATGTTGAATTGATTGGACCATATGGTGAATACTTCCGGGGTTCAATGAGGTCCAGGCAGGCCTAGTTTAAGAATATCTTTATCTGAATAAACTTTTAGATGTAATTAGGTATCACCAGAGTTTCCAGCAGTGTGGATGGCAGTATCGTGTTTGCTAAGTAACACTCCCAATGGCTTCAAGTATGGGGTTAACAACAAGGAAGTAAAACAGACATTGTGATACTCCACATGAGGCAGGGATTGGAAAAGATCTGGGGGTGGAGATTCCTGTAGGATTTCATCGGAACAAACTTACATCTGTTTTCACTACTTTCTGCCAGAGAGGTGTTAGGTGAAGCAATTAAAACTTCAGTGACACCCAGGCCAAGCTCGAAATTTCAAGTAAAACCTAGTGGTGGATGGTCTCAAAGGCTAGTGACAGGTCAAGAAACACAAGGAGACATGGATCACCATTATCAGTTTTTGGCGGCAGGCTCTGTATTACAACTTGGACAGCAGCCCTATTAATTCTTTTGCAGCTTTATATAGCGCACATTTGGCCCAGAGAAATCAGAGATCGCTAACTGAGCACCAGATTACATTACACAAAGTTATTTTGCTAGGGATGAATGAGGTTGGAAAGATGAAGCACAATAGCTACTAGCCTTTCATTATTGTTATCAAGGAAAGGGAGGGGAGTTATCAGATGGTAGTTGCAAAAGTCCATTCATTCGGGGAGTTGTAACTATTTGGCCTGATTCATAAAGTTGTGTGCATGTGTATTTCAGGCTTTCACTTGGAAATATCCCTTTTACAAGGGCAAAACCACGTTTCGAATTCAATAAAGTTGCTTTTGGACTTGTAAAAGTTTTACAATAGGATTTTTATGTGAGCAAACTTAATTAAAAGGAAAGGAAGTGGATGTTTGAGGCAAACTCTTCTACAATCCTTTTTCCCCCTGAAAAGGGTCAAAAATGTACTCTTGATAAAGTAAGGAGTATATCCCTTACCAAGGTGAGAAGATCAGAACGCTGGCACTTTGGAAGAGGTGCCTACACAAGGGCAAATAATTATCCTATAGAGAACATTTAATTTTTACGGTTTTTAAGTTGGAAGTTAACAAATTGGTGCAGCAGATTTCTGCATAAACAAATATGCATGTTTGTTTGCTGTGGTGAATCTGATCTTCACAACATTTTCTAAGAGTATGTCTGTGAACCTACAACTGTTGCATTTTCCCAGGTATTCTGCAGGAAACATTTAAATTCCTGTAAGTCCCAGATCTGCACTCATGAGAGGTCTCACACCTGTGGATGCAAATGTATGACTTTCTTTAAGAATCGGGCCAAATGTTTGGTACTATCAGTCTTCTAGGGTTAGAACTGTTTGCAACTGCAGCCATTCACATCGCATTCAGATACCTGTGTATGCAGTACTGTTGTACTACTCAGTTGAGGTTAGCTTTTCTGCAGACTCTCCTTCTATCGCTAACATTTTATAGGGTTCTTGCAGCTTATCTGTGGTGTCAAGTGGCAAGTGCTGCATCCTTTAATATTCATGCCAAAAGTGTTTTAGGACATTGTCAGTTAGTTACAACGTGGGCCTACTGACCTCTCCTACTCTGTTGCATTCCCAGAATATCTACTGTTGGCTTGGGGAAATGTGAATGTGCCGGTATCCTGATGTACAGCTATTGTGTCTGTTGTCACCCAGGAGCACATGAGCTATACGCATAGAACCGGTGCTACTACTAGGCCCAGTGCAAGCTGAATTGGGTGGAGAAGATGGCACAATCACGTTTACCAGCTTCTCTCTGAAGGGAGCGCTGCTGCCCTTAGATGCACTATTTTTCCACTTACTCTTCTTCCTGCATGTAAATCTTGGCTTATATAGGAGTCTTCTCACCCGTGGATTAAATGGCCTCACTGCTACGGTGTTTCCGTTCTGACCCCAACTCTCTGCTTGTCTTGGAATATCCTTCGGTTCAGTGGGCAGCTTAGAAATCAGAGAGCCATCATCCACTTTAGGGGACCTGCAATTATTTTTGGGGGAGTGATTAGCTTGAGAGAATGATGGGATGACTCATGAAAATTTTACCTGCCCTGCTTTGGTGGAGTTTTAACTCCAGGCCTCCATCTTGGAAGCCAGCAAAGCCACACAATTTTGTTTTTCAAGCCTTGCGGTGCAGGCTTTCTCTTTCATGCAATGCCAATATATTATAATGGTATTCAGTATATTCTTCTTGTACTTCTTGTGTAGTCTGGTCCCGCTATAGAAACAGAATAATATATCTAACCTACAGTACTAAAATAAAGTCATACAGTCCAGAATAAAGACTAATGACCCCAATGACTCCTCTCCACTCATTAACTGATCTTCTGTCCCCCCAACCCCCCCTTTTTTTTACTTTGTTTTGCCCTCGGTCCCGCTGAATTTAAGAGATAGGGTTCCTAGCGCTGGGATACCTCAGGGTGACTATGCGCTCTACAAAAATAAATAATAATAATAATAATAATAATAATAAAAATACTGGCAGGCTGTAAAGAGAAGTTTCTTGCCTTGAAAACAGTTCAGTACCAGACACTAGCCCTAAACTGAAGATTTTTGAAGATTTTTAAAGATTCATGAAATAAGACCAACACCAGAGAGTTAAGGTTAAAATGGCAATAGGAGGCAAGGCTAAAGATTGTAAAGCAATAAGGTTAAAAGGCAACATTAAAGAAACCGCTCAAAAGTATCACCCAGTATACTTGAACCAAAATTTTGACTGAGCACAAGGGACTTTAGAAATGAAGGTAAGACCCCATCTCTTGGCGCATTACATGAAAAGACCCTAGTTAAGAAAATAATTGAGCTCTATTCCCAATGTAAATAATAGGGTATTCAACAATGATCTCCCCAACAAGAAAAACCTAAGGAACCAGCACTAACGGACATTCTGGTGGAACGTAAGTCTCCGAAATCATTAATACTTTTATATATGCAAGCCTATATGTAATTGAAGGGAAACTGGACAACAATGAGAAAAAGACAGATGAATATGTAAAAGGAATCAATATTCTAGAAGCATTCCCGCAACAGTTCAAGAGCTCGAATATCAGATGTATCAAATTCAGAAAGCTGAAGAAGACTTAAAACAGGTACAGACAAAGCAATGACTTTTTGTTTTCCTTCTTGCACTCAATAATAACAGACATGATTGTCTTAGTAGAAAGCTTCCTACCAAACATTCTTGGCCTGCCTTCAAAGCAATGTGCAAGGAGAACATCATCTTGGACCCCCTCCAAAAGTAAATGGGAACGACAAGTCAAGAGGTACTTTCTGGAATACAGCAAGTCCAACCTAATACTGACAGCAGTGAAAAAAAAATATATGTGACTATGGCAACCTCTGTTTATCTTGCAAGGGATTGCGAGGGCCCGATCAGCAGGAAAATCCTTGAAGTTAGACCACAAATGAGAAGACCCAACGTCAAACATGTTGAAATCTAGCCTCGCAAATGTACAATAACACATCAAATTGGCCTCAAAATTTTCAAGTACCCTGAATAACTAGAAGCATTTCTAGACAGTCTGTCTGAACAACAAATGGAAACTAATTGGCCTCAACTTGAAGAAAGGACCAAATCCAGAAAACAAGCCTGTTCCTGATAACTTTAGAAGAGTTTGGTATAGAAATTTGATTAAAAAAAAAAGACTCAATAATTGACTCATTCCAAGATACCTGGCCAATGGCAACTTAGCCTGTAAAGGTCAACAGGAAGCATGTTACACCTCACCGATATGTTTATCAAAGATGCAGAGCGATTGTGAGGCGTTTTCAGATTTTACTCGGAAATTACTTCTTTCATTATATGATCACCTGTTCTGGTGAAGACCTACAAATGAAACACAAAGCCTTGCGAGGGAAGAAGTCTCTGGCCTGGTTAGGGGCAGAGAGGAACTCTGAAGGGAGTACACCCTCCCGTAGGTTAATACTGTGTCACAAAAGGTACTCCCTATACTTCCTAGTTTACCACAGGGGAATGAATTGGCTAACTAGAACAGTATGTATCTTATTTAGGTGGGTGGTATGCCCTATCTGAAGTGTCAACACCACTGCTGCGTGGGGAAGGAAGCAATTCCTTTTGTTATTTTATTCCCTCACACACCCAAGTGGTGTCATGCTTCATCATCGGGACACCCTAACGCCTAGAAGTTAGGGTGGGCTCGACCATATTTCAGGGAGCACTTAGTAAGATAGTTTTTGGCCAGGGGGATAAAGATTAAAAATCACTGTCAGACCCAGTGTCTCTTTATTCTTGGGTCTGGCAATAATGTTAAAAAAATGTGATATATAGGGTCTCTCGCGATATTATGGTCCGAGGACCCTATTGCCAACATGTTTCTGTCCTCTGCTGCCCCATGAAGGGTGCGTGGAGTTTCTTCAGGGCGTGACCCCCTTGAAATAAGACAGTTAAGAGAATTTCCCTATATTGTACCGCGATAAGGGCAGATAGCTGCTCCTTATTTAAATGTGACCTTTGTCGCAATTATTCACTCCATCTGTAAGGGGAACATAGAAAACAAACAGAACAAACACAAATTGGTATTCGGATGTGATTGTAAACATTTTTCTTTCTCAGTATTTCTGCTCATACCACCGTGTTTCAATGCCTCTGGTGTTAGTGATACCCAGATGCCAACGTGTCTATGGAAAATTAACATGTCTACTCTGTGACTGACCACATCTTTTGCAGCTCGTGTAATCAAATGGTGGCGGTCAGTAGCCGCAAACTATAGTCATGTATTCACTGGTAAGTGACTATTGTTCTGAAAAATCGGTCTTTGTTAATACACTCATACAAACACAAGCACGAAAACAGGTACAGACCGCACCCTCAGACCAACCTCCGTGATTATTTAAAAGCATTCATTCTTTGGGAATTCAACAGAGGCAGAGTATCTCGTTTACTGTTAAGTAGGTATGGTGGGTGCTCAAAAGGTGGGAGTGAGTAACAACTGAAGGCTGTAACATTGCAAAACATATCAGACCATCGGATTTGATCTTTCGTAAACCACAACCCCAACACAGCATGCACAGCACACAATTCTTTGTAATCTCACCATTTTGTCCACACATACAGATGCTGAGGAGTTCAAGAGTGACCAGACCAGGATACAACTCTCAAACACAGAACGGGACACTGCAGCTCAAAAATGTAAACGCAATGCTTGCAGTAATATCTGGGAAATTACAGTAAAAAACCAGCCCACCAGACCATAAAAGAAGCCCACAAACAGCCAAAAAAACAGTCTGCCCACTGACCACCCAGACACGTCTTTTTAGCATTACTCGGAGTACAAGCATGCATTACTCAAAGCCCTGGACACGAGGGGGAGCTGAGGGACTTAGCAAAGCAAACGTTCAGGAATAAGAATGCCATGTGTGAACTGGCACAAACGAACGTGAACCTTACAACACAGATAAGGTGGTAGCAAGCTGTCTAGTGCTGACTTTACCCAGGGCCGGCTTTAGAGTTGGTGGCGCCTGATGCAACAATCTTTGTTGGCGCCAACACACTCCTTCTACGTGGACTACCTCACTTCCACCGTCCAAAGGTGCCCCTCATCGCCCTAAGCTCCTCTATCACATTTATGTATTTTATAGTGCTACTCATCACAATGTAGACTGTCGGAGTGCTTTACATCACACATTTACAGAGTCAGCAAGTGTGCAAATCAATGTGTAGGAAATGTTTCTTAGGATAATGAGGACTGCAGGTTGTAGGAGTTGCATGTCATCCATACTAGTAGGTATTATATGTTAAGAATGCTTGGTCTGAAGAAATGAAGGGGCAGATTAACTAAGTGCATACGAAACCAAAGTTGCTGTGCTACGATAGCACTACAGCACCATATCTACTAAGTTATGGTAGTTTTGCTCTCTCGTGCTTGCATACCTTAAATTGCCTTGCCTCAATGTGCACAACCTTGCACCATTGCACAAGGGTGCATACGTGATGTCAAGCATAGGTCTTATTCTGGAAGGGTACACTTCCAGCACAAAATTCAATGTTCTGACAAAGTTGGAAAGGTTTGGAGAAAATACATCTTTTCTCCAATTTCGTGTCTGTGTCAAGGCATAATTTATTTATGCAAATCCCTTTCTACCAAAGTTAGTAGAGACTGGATTAGCATCAAAATCCTATTAGTGTGTGCATGGGAAACATCCATGTACCATCCACGATATGCCTGCTTGACGTAAATTAGCACATAGTGCTACTTTGTGTTACTTTAGGGCAACTATCTAATGCAAAATCAGGATCTGCACTGGCAAGGAAATCCCAAAACAACACTGCGCACCAGATTTACATCACTTTTGTGATGCAAACCAGGTGCGAAGTGTTAGTAAATTCCTCCCTTAAACTCAAGATTTGAAATGTAACACTGTTGGGGGTGTCATACTAATAAAATTACTAATAAAATTGTATTGCTACCTAAAAGGACCCTTTTTAGCAACTGGAGAGTAATGAAAGATTGAGGGGAAAAACAAGGGGCTAAACCTATGACTTTCAATTTGCCTGCAGCACTTTGATGGCCGTTAATAGCTCAGTGTGCTATGTTAGAAGGATTGTAGCTTATGAACTCCAAGTAACAAAAGTATACCTTTACAAAAGCAGTAACCCACCCAGCCACCTACATAAAAAAAAATGTGTGATCTGCATGTCACATATTGTGCATTGCAGCAGGATTATTAACTCTCTGTGCTATGTTAATCATTTCAAAACTGACTAGACATATCACAGATCTCTCCATCGTTTGCATTAACCAGCACAGTAATCTTGCCCGTTGTAATTAACCCCTGAACATGGGCGCACGCAAAGATCTCTTCAAGCTGCTGTTATCTCACCTCAGCCTGTCATGCAAAGAGCCCCCCCCCCACCCCCGACCTTCGTGCCCAATGCAATGGCACCGGTCTCACTGCCCTAAAGCCAGCACTCACTTTACCTATAAAGTCCTGGAAACTTCCCAAAGCTAATTCCACGTTGACCTTTTCTTCCCTAGACCTATTGTCCTGTTCTTCCACTTAAAAGTTGTCTCTGGAAACTCCTGTCTGTCTTTTGTAAGAAGGTTGCTGGCCCTGTAATGACAGAGTGGAACCTCACATACCCCAGCAGAATGCTCAAAAACACTTTGCAGCATTCTTTAAAAAGAATCAATAGAATACTAAACCACATTTCTATGGAAAGGGGAGCATCTGAAAATCTCATTGAGAACTTGAAGAGAGACAAAAACGGGAGGGTCAACATCAAAAACTTTCAAACTTAACAAAATGCCTTTTTCAATGGCAGAGTGAGCCATCTGATTCAAACTGTAGATGAAGCGAAAGTCATTTCTTGTCACTCTTCTTCCTTTGTCAATGTTCCCATCTACATGCGACTGCAAACTACCAGATTCGATTACAGCAACCGCCAATGCAAAATATCATTAATAAATATAATAAATTGCATTCGGAAAGAAAGATGGCTTTTATCGTAGTCTTTGGTTTAATAAGGAACTCAAAACAACTTTGCAATTCTCCTATGCGAACACACAGATCAGAGTTAGAATCCTGACTGCCTAGCAGATCTACGGAGACGATAGCTCAGGTAATCCAGAATCAGTTAATAATACAACCTTCCCATGTCCAATCTTAATTTTTTTACAACATGAATAACCAGGGGGACTGGCAGAAAATATGACCTAACAAACATAATTTTAGACAGCTGTGTCTGGCCCAGAAAAGAATCATGCCAGAATCCAGTTATAGAACTACCATCCAAGCTTCAAAACAGCTAGAATGTGTATCCTGCCATGAGATGAAGATACGTAGCCCAAAAAAGTCAACAAGAAAACTGCAAAGTTAAGTTAGCAAGGCCTTCCGAAGTCAGAAAATGGGTGAGAGCTGTTTCAAAAAGACTCCAGTGTTGAAAGCAGTAGTGATGGGGATGACAGCAATTGTTGCCCCCACTCTCCAGCCTTGATGTTGATTAATTGCCGGATGCCACAATAGCCTCCACGGTGTGCCTGATCTGTGGGTCGACACCAACAGAGGTCTAGAGTTGTACAGTCCTGCTGCACTGGTTTGATAAAGTTGTTGATAATGTCACACCTATTTTTTTATTGTTAGTACATGAGGACCTGTTGGTTAAATGAAGGGATGAGTGGACCAGGAACTATATTAGACATATAATGATACTGAAAGAGGCACTGAGCCATGACCCATGTGTCCAGACATATGCATCTGATTGTCTAGAGTCAGTGTCCACCATTTATGTTACAAAAGAATAACGTTTCTGAAATGGAGGGTGTGCATAGTTTTGTCATCATAAATGTCACTGCCGTTGTTGCAGTGATACTATCAATGATGTCACAGATTATGCGATGAGTGATATCATATGTGGGATAATTAGCAATGCAGGGCAAGGGTGCAAGGTATAGTTACCCTATGGCATGAGTTATACTGACTTGAGACAACTATAACTGGTGAATTTCAGTGGTTTTGTCCATTCAAAACAACATGTTTTAAATTATATTTTCCCCTAACTAGAATGTCACTTTAACCTTTGGGTATATTTTTCAGTGAATTTCTAGTTTTTTTTAAATTAACATTAAGTAATATTTTATTACCATACGTTAGGCCAACCACCCACTTTGCATGGCCTTTACCTGTGAATGGTGGGTGGTTGACTGCAGGGGCAGTCAACCCCCAGTGGTCAGCCAAACCCCCACAGTGCACAGTCTTTGCCCGTGCATTGCCTGTGATTGGCCGCAGGCACACAATTCCCTGTGTGTAGCGTGACCTCTGAGCAGCCAACCCTGCGCCACGCATGAGACACCCACGGGGGCGTGGCTAAGGCGCCGATGTAGGTGGAAGCGGGACTCCGGAGCTCCTCCGCGCACGCCTCGCACCACCACACATCCTGTGTCCCGACTCGGACCCCGAGCCCACAGAAGTGCCCAGGAGAGTAACGGGAGCGAGTAGGAGGATCCCGGAGGTCTGGGGGCCCCTGCATGAGCCCCCACGGACCTTTTGGCGGAGAACGAGGGACCCGGGGAAGCGAGCGCCCAAAATGGCGGCCGCCGTCCCGAACTAAAACGCCTGGCGGAGGAGCCCTGGTGAGACCGAGGTACCCTAGGAGGCTGTGGCGGCTGGCTGGTTATTGGCGCGGCCCCCCTGGCACCCGTAAGAGGTGAGGAGTGCTGGCTGGGACTACGGCGCGCGGAACCGGAGAGCGAGGGACGGCCGGCTTGCCTGACCCTAAGATGGCGCCGCCTGTGAGCCTGTAACTGCTTTGGCGGCCGTTTGCGGAGCCCCTGAGACCTCGTGGAGTGCCGTGTCTGACATCTGGGTGGTGGGTTAACCACGGAGTCCGCACCGCCTGCAGACCAGTGGTGCCAAGCCTGCGACGACGGGGAGAGCAGAGGAGGAGGTAACGGCTGCCTGCTCCCACGAGGCATTTGACCCGGAGGCGGGAAGAGGCGGCTACTTGGCCGGAGACGCCCGGGTGCCGAGCGCCACATTGGGACCGGCGATGGCAGGCGCAAAATCAACCTGAGTCTCCCAGTCGAGGGAGGCCCCGCCGGGCGACCGGACCCGGAGCTCTGGTGCCCCAAGGCCCTGGCGGAGCGGGACCTGACCACTGGGCAGCATCTTGGACTTGACCCCAGTACCTGTAGTGGAGCTGGTGTGGAGAACGGGGACGCCGCCGGCCACTGCAGGGGCACAAGAAGCTAGCTGCCCGCCAGCATGGTGCGGGGAGGCAGGAAGAAGGGCTTTGAGGCCCTGAAGCTGGATGACCCGGGCCACCTCGTGGACGATGACCCGCCGGGACTGGGAGAGGGGAGCTCGACCCGCCCACGGGACCCTTCCCTGGGGGACATCATGCAGGCGATCGTAGCGTCGCGGGAAGCTCTCGAGAAGCGCATGGATGCCATCGGATCGGACCTGACCCTGCTGAAGGACGACCATAGGAAGCTAAAGGAGCGAGTGGCGACCTCGGAGGTTACCCTGAAAAGTCTGCCTGGGGACGGGACTGAACTAAAGGCATCACTGGCAGAGATGGCGCAGAAGGTACGAGTGCTGGAGCTCAGAGCCGAGGACAGTGAAGGGCGCTCTCGGCGCAATAACCTCCGCCTCGTAGGGGTCCCCGAAAAAGTGGAGGGGCAGGATGCGGTCTCCTACCTGGAGGGCTGGCTGCGGACTGAGGTGGCCCCAGAAGGACTTTCCCCGTTTTTTGCCATTGAACAAGCGCACAGAGTCCCCGCGCGCCCCCCCAAGCCAGGGGGACCGCCGCGCCCGATTGTACTGCGTCTCCTACACTTTCGGGACGGGGACCATATCCTGCGGAGGGTGAGAGACCTCCCGGACCTGAGAATCGACAACAGCAAGGTCATGGTCTTCCCGGACTTCACTAGAGACGTGCAAAAACAGCGGACCTCCTTCCTGGCGGTCAAGCGAAAACTGAGATCGCTGCAGATGCCCTACGCTATGCTGTTCCCGGCGCGGCTGCGGGTGGTTGCTGGAGAGCGCACCCACTTTTTCCAAACACCACAGGAGGCCTGGAGCTGGTTGGACGCTAGGGGGGAGCCGGGCGAGGATCCCCCGCCGCAGACCCCACCCAGGAGACGCTCAACGGAAACGACGCCGACACGACGATCTGGCTCCCCATCGGGATGGCAGCAGGAGCGAGCCAAGGCGGTGCAGGCGGTGGCGGCCATCAGCCAGGGAGACGCCAGCCCCTTCAGTAGTGCATCGGAGCAGTCGAGGGTCAGTGCTCCCAGCCCTGGCTCCAGCAGCGGGCACGAACTCTCGGAGACGGACCTGCCGGTGGTGACTCCCCAAACAGCAGATGGTATCCTTGGCTGATCTGGATCGAGGGACACTGGCCGCATATGTAAGGTACTGGGGTGCAGATGGGGGGCCGCTTCCGGACGCTATGCAGTGAGGTGCGGATACCCCCCCGGGACCTATGACTGGGACTGTGGGGGAGGGGAGAGTCGGGAGGCCTCTCCTGAGTATTGTTGGGGGAGGTGGGGCGGGGGGTTTCGGGCCTGTCTGGGGTCGGCGTCGTGGCCGCTCCAGCCCTATTCTGTAGTGATACACTTTTGATATTTGAGTTTGGATGGGGTTTCCATGTTGGTTGTCTGTCCTGGGGAATGGGAGTTGGGGTAGTTTGCTTACACAAGTTGGGAGGGTACGGGGGGGGGACCTGGGCATGCTGGGGGGGTCACTGGGAGGGTAGATAGGGCACGGAGGGCTCTACCATGGGATCCGACTTAGGCTACAAATGTCTCACATGGAACGTACGGGGGATGCACTCGATGCATAGGCGGCAAAAGATCCACTCCTATTAAGTTAGGCGGGGCATTCACATCGCCTTCCTTCAGGAAACGCATCTGCTAGCTAAGGAAGGGAAGGCGCTGCAGCGACGCTGGAGGGGGCAGGTCTATCACACTGGTTACTCTGCTTATGCTAGGGGGATGGCCATATGGGTACCGGCGGGGGTACCTTTCCAGTGCACACAACAGGTAATTGACCCGGAGGGGAGATACATAATGCTACGAGGCAAGCTGGATGGGAGGGACCTTAATCTGGGTTGTTTGTACGCCCCGAATGTGGACCAGCCTGCATTTCTCTCTCTACTCTCCAACAAACTGGCCCCATTCTTAGTGGAACCCTTGCTCCTGGGCGGCGACTTTAATAGTGTGACTGACACTGCCCTGGACAGATCGCACCCCCCCCTGCTGAATGCACCAGCTGGCAGACTTGCACTTGCGCGGTCGGCCTGGCAGCGCCGATGGGGACTGGTCGACTCCTGGAGGGCTAGCCACCCGTCGGACAGGGACTATTCGTTCTTCTCCGCTCTCCATGAGTTGCACGTTCGCATAGATGCCTTCCTGTGTTCCCAGGACGTGCACGCGGAGGTGTGCCACAGTGAGTATCTTACGCGCTCGATCTCTGACCATAATCCGCTCCTCGTGCGGATGCGCTGGTCGCAAATCCGCCCGAGGATCCCGGCCTGGAAACTCCGCCCTGAGGCACTAGACGACCAGCTTTTCCAAACCACAATAGCCTCGGGCATCGAAGCATATGTGAATAAGGGCACGGCGGGCTCAGCAGCGTTGGAATGGGACGCCTTTAAATCTGTACTGCGGGGCCAGTGCATTGCGACGTCATCGGGGGTGCGGAGAACGCTACTGGAGGAAGTCGCGAGGGAGGACAAGACACTACGGGAACTAGAGAGGGCAAGGCCTGAACGGCCGGACACTCATGAGGCCCTGCTGGAGGCGTGTGAGGCGGTGGCGGCGACGGTGGAGCGTCTCCGGTGCTTTGACTACAAGGCCTACCTCACGTGAGCGCACTCGGAACGAGACAAGTCAGGAGCTCTTCTGGCCTGGCTGGCCAATCCGGCTCGCCGGAGCTCGGTCATCCTTGAGCTCAGGGACCACGCGGGGGCGGCGCGATTTGATCAACAAGGGATCAACGCCTTGTTCTATGACTACTACACGGAACTTTACCGTAGCAGGGTCCTTGCATCGCTGGAGGAATTCCAGGCCTTTACAGAGGATCTTGACCTGCCGGTATTGGAAGAAGAGGACGAGAAGCGGCTCGGGGCCAAGATCGAGGAGAGAGAGGTGCGAGTCGCCATCAAGAGCATGGCCAGGAATAAGGCACCGGGCACCGACGGATTCCCAACGGAATTTTATCTCACCTATGCTGATCTCCTTGCGCCCCGGCTGACGTGGCTATACAACGAGTCGAAGTGACTGGGCCGTCTTCCTGCGACCACGAGGGAGGCGCTGATCGTCCCCCTACTGAAACCGGGCAAGCAACCATGGGACAGGACGGCATACCGCCCCCTGTCCATGCTCAACCTGGACTACAAGATTTTGAGCAAGATCTTGGCGACGCGCTTGCTTCCCCACATGCCCAGGCTGGTCCACGCCGACCAGTCCGGCTTCATCCCGACCCGCAACACGGCGCTGAATGTGCGGCGACTCCTACATGTACTGGAGGCTGACACCTATGACACCGACGAGGCAGTGGTGTTTGCTGTCGATATGGAGAAGGCCTTTGACAGCCTGGAATGGCCTTATCTCTTCCACGTTCTGCGCATGCTGGGCCTCGGCGAAGACTTCGTAAATTGGACGAAGCTGCTCTACCAGGACGCGACGGCGAGGGTCAGAACGGGGAGGGTTATCTCGGAAATGTGCTTGGTGGGCAGGGGCACCCGCCAGGGATGTCCTCTCTCCCCCCTGCTGTTTGCCCTTGCTGTCGAACCCCTTGCGGCGCGAGCCCGGCTGGGCCGGGCATATCAGGGCCTGGACGTCTATGGACAGGTACACCACATCGCATTGTACGCGTACGATCTGCTGCTGTTCTTGGCGAACTCGGCGGACTCCCTGCGTGGAGCTAAGACCCTCCTACAATCGCTGAGTAGAGTGTCGGGCCTCCGAGTGAACTGGGCGAAGTCCCACCTATTCCCAGCCCGCCCACGAAGAGCATGCCCGCAAACCACGGAGGGCGTGACGTGGGAGGAGAGGAGCCTGCGTTATCGTGGCACCTCGATTTTCCATGACAGAGCGGATATCCTTGAGGGAAACATAGGGACGGCAATCAGGCACACCAAAGGAAACTTTGACGTTTGGAGCACGCTCCCGTTGTCACTCATGGGGAGAGTGGCACTACTCAAGATGGTGACTTTACCGCGGCTACTCTACTTCTTCGGGACCCTCCCGATCTGGATCCCGGCGAGCTACTTTTGGCGGCTGCGATCGATGGTTATCGGCTTTCTGTGGGGGGCGGGCAGGCGCAGGGTGGCGCATGCCACGCTTCTCAGACCTCGGGCGGATGGAGGTCTGGCAGTGCCGGACTATGAGCGCTACTACCTAGCGGCGCAGCTGCAGTGGCTGACGCAGTGGGTGGCAAGAGCCAGACAGGGGGAGGACGGCTCAGGAGAACCGGCGGGCCCGGTCCAGGTGTTTTCCCGGATTGTCCTGGGACTCCCGATGGGAGATTTCCACCTCACTCAGGAGTTTGCGACGGCCCGAAAATGCTGGAACAGGTATCGCCGAAGGAGCGGTATTGCGGTTCCGTACGCACCTGAGATCCCACTTAAACTCTGCGGAGCACTCCCGCATGGGGGTTCGTGGCGCGGGCTGGATGACTGGGACCAGCGGGGGCTGTCATCCATGGGCGACCTTTACGAAAACGGGGCGCTCTTGCCGTTCGACCTCCTGAGGGATCACTTTGAGCTGGCGGGAGGGGACTTCCTCCTTCACGCAGCACTAACGGCGGCGATTTCCAACTCGCCGATTTCCAACATATGTTCTGGTCTTGCCCTGAGCTGGGTTCCTTTTGGGGAGAGGTAGTAGAGGTTTTGAAGGAGGTAATGGAGAGGGACCTGCAACTCACCATGGCACACTGCATCCTACACTGGTTCCCTCACACATCAAAAAACAAGGTTACTAGCAAATTTCTGGATCTGGGGCTCCCCCTGGCGAAGCGGGCCATCACGTCTCAATGGAAGGCATCCAGGGGCCCCACGGTGGAGCGATGGAAGGCTGAGCTGCATAAATGGACCCGGTGTGAGGGTGAGCTTCGCCTACAGGCCGCTCTCAGGGCAGGCAATGACATGGCACTGGAGAGGGCCAGGGCGTGGGAGGGGCTGGTCCTAGACCTCACGCTCCTGGACATGGAAGAGGATGACACCCCGGCGCATAGCCCGGCTCCGGTGGTGCGCCCGCCGGACGCGGGGGTGACTTAGGCCCCCTGTGCTGCTCCCCTATTCGCATTCCACTGTGGTGACTTACGAATA
Organism: Lissotriton vulgaris; assembly: GCF_964263255.1. Taxonomy (NCBI): domain Eukaryota; kingdom Metazoa; phylum Chordata; class Amphibia; order Caudata; family Salamandridae; genus Lissotriton; species Lissotriton vulgaris. The sequence goes on along the minus strand of NW_028252339.1, from coordinate 228,768 downwards.
ATTGCTGCTAAATCCTGATGCTTTGTTTCGGATCTGGTTTAGCCGGGAGGGTGGAGGGCTCGGTTCGGTGGTACTCTAGCACGCCTGGGGGGGTGGGGGGTCCGGGAGAGGGCGGGATGGTTTTGGGCAGGTTCTGGGCGGGGGGGGGGGGTAGTTGGGGTGGGGAGAGTTGGAGGGGGGCGGGGGGAGGGCTGTCCAGCAGGGGTGAAGAGTGACTCTTGGTTCAACTGGACGTGGGCTGCGGGACGGGGAGCGTGAGGGCTGAAAAGCAGCGCTGCCATTTCCCTATCACCTGGTGGCTATGTTCCGACACAGTGTTCTTCGGGCGGCTTGTCCCCCATGGTATTGCCGCTCAACCTCCGGGGTGTGAGCTGAATGGCTGTGTAACATGGAAGTGGGGGAATCGCGCATTCCTAGAGCGCCAAGGGAAATGGCTCGAACATACTGTATGTATCACTGATCTTGCTGCAATAAAAAGATATTTACAAAAAAAAATGAGACACCCACGTGTAGGAGTAGTAAGGAGTGTTTGTAGAGCTTGACGGCCAGGTGGTTCTAGTGGGCAGGTTGGATCAATAGCTTTAATGGCCATTCACAGACGCAGGTAGTTGAACTTGAGGAGTGTGGTATGTGGTGTATAGGATGGTAGGTCTGTCAGGGTTATGAAGGTGCCCTCCTGAAACATATCCCCCGTTGTGCACAGGCCTCTGTCTGTCAGCATGGTGTGCGCATTTTGTTCCTGCGTTACAGATATGTCTGGATGTTGCATGAAGGGTAATGCGGGTGTATATAGAGGTCTTATGGGCTCGTTGTACCTGGGATCGCCATGTGGTAGTTGTGCACTGAATAGTTTTAAATTCAGAGATAGACACAGCAGGTCATCTTTGTAAAATAATAGTGTACAGTGGGATGGAGTGTGCATTATCCTCTTCTCGAGCAACATGATGGATGAACTCATGAGTGGGGTACCAGTAATAAGTAAAGTGAGCATGAGCGCAAAGAGCGTATAATTGCATATCAGGCGGACCTCAAATCCTCCCAGGGCATAGTGCAGTGTAAGTGTTTCCCACCAAATCCGAGGTTGTTTACCCTCCCCGTGAACGTAATCATGTGCAAGCGTAAGGTTCTGAAAAATGATGAAGGCAGCATAATGAGGATGCTAACCAATAAATATAGAAATCTTGGCAGGATTATCATCTTTTGGAGAGTTATATGGTCAGCTAGAGACAGTGGCAGGTGGATCCATCTGGCTACTTGGTCCCCTACGTTTTTTAAGTCTTCATGGTCCGTGCCCGTTTCTTTTTTAGTAGAGGAGATAGTTGGCCCATCTTCAGGCATTCTGGGAGGGATCCTTGGTGGAGAGATGCCTTCACAATTTTTGTCTGTAGGGGAGTGATGGATCTCTTTCAGTAGGTGGTGGGTTTTATTAACTGAGGTCCCCATGGCATATCTAAGCTTGGGAAGGGAGGACGTGTGCCCCCTCCCTTAATAATTGACATTAAAGAGACAGATATGGCTACAATAGCTGTTATCCCCAAAACGCAACCCCCTTTGCCAGCGTGCGCGGAGCACCGCCCCATCTCCTTAATTAATACGGAGGTCAAAATATATGCCATGGTTCTGGTTCAACATCTTAAACCATACCTCAGCAAATTAGTCCACCCTGACCAATGTGGATTCATGCCGGCGTGGAGTACTAAACATTGCCTGTAGCGTCTCCACTTGGCCTTGGCCAACCGTCAATCATTGACCCCTTACTTGGCGCTTCTCCTAGCCAACTTTGAGAAAGCATTTGACTCGGTTGACTGGGGTTATCTGAAAGACGTTCTTCGAGTCAAGGGCCTAGGCCCAAAGTTCTGCTGTATGGTCCAAGTCCTATACTCCAGGCCAACTGCATGGGTGCAGGTTAACAGGGTGCTCTCTGACATCTTCCCAAATGGAAGAGGGACGAGGCAAGGGTGCCCCCTCTCACTCCTCCTCTTCGCCCTAGCCATGGAGCCCTTAGCCAACCCCATCCGCTCTGATAACCAGATTCGGGGCTGGCACTGGGTGGCATCACATGATGGGTTGGATGAATCCAGACCAGATAAGGCGCTTCTAGGAACCGCTCTGGTCGTAGCCAAGTGCGACACTACAACTATGTGGTGCTGAGGAGTGGACTGGTGCGCTACACAGGAACTATCATTAGACAAAGCCAGAGGTTGCCCGGCCAAACACCGGAAGGTCTGGGGCAAATGGTTGGGAATGTTAGACTGATTGAATCTCTTGTCTCCCCGGGTCTCATTTTACGTGCCCCCTGGAAGAGGAAGAATAATAATGTATTGTGCTGCGAACTGCATTATTCACTGAAAGCCTTATTTTGTGCTGCTGCTCATCACACTGCACTGTTTGTAATCAAGTTTTTATCACTCCCTTTTTAAAAAATTGATAAAATTGATTATCAAAAAATAATTCACATTAGGCGCAAGGTAATTGGGTACCCTGGGGTCAGGCATCCCCCGCCCCTTACTTTACAGAACAGCTCTGAGGGATGGAGTATGCTGGGCCTCTTTGGGCAAGGGGGCCATGTGCCCTGTCCCCAAAAGATGATTTTGAGCTGCACCCTAGACCATGCATACTCCAGGGTGGAAGGGGGCAGTTCATCCCACGCTTTAAACTTTTTTTTGCTGTGGATCCTTCTCAAATTTGCGGGAAACATATTTTAAAAAAGAGGTTTTTGGTCCCTCTAGTAACCCCCCTCAAGTCCTTAGGGGATCCGGGTATCCCTGCCCTGCCCCCTATGTTTTTTTAACTCTATTTTTTGGACTGCTGCATCCTTGTTGATGTGGTGGCAGCTAGTCAGATCTCTCCATCAATCAGTCAATGAATTGGCATTTGTATAGCGCAGCCTGTCACCCATAGGGGTATCTGGGTGCTGAGGGTATCTGGGTGAAAAGCCAGGTCTTGAGTCTCTTTCTGAAGCCCGTCAGGCAGGGTGCTGTATGGTGGTGATGGGGCAGGTCATTCGAGGTCTTGGCAATGTAGGAGAAGGAACGGACACCGCTGTGGCGGATGCATGGATGTGTGCGAGGGCTAGAGAGGAGGAGTGCAGGTGTCTAGAAGGTTGATGGAAGTGCAATTGATGGTTGATGTAGGATGGTCCTTGATCTTGGAGGGCTTTGCTGGTGTGCATGAGTATCTTGAACTGGTATCTCTTCTTGATGGGGAACCAGTAGATGTTTTTGAGGTGGGGTGATGTGGGACTGTTTGGGGAGGTCCAGGATGAGCCTGGTTGCAGCATTCTGTATGGCCTGGAGTCTTATGAGGAGCTGGGTGGAGATGCAGGCCTAGAGAGTGTTGCTGTAGTAGAGGCGGCTGTTGACGAGGGCCTGAATGACGGTCTTTCTGGTGTTGATAGGGAACCATCTGAAGATTCTATGGAGCATGCAAAGGGTATGGAAGCAGGAGGAGGAGACTCCACCAGCTGTGATCCCAGGCGGAGGTGCTGTTCCTGAAAATGAGTAATTCTGTCTTATGGTTCGGGTGGCATGGGATCCTTTGTTGGTTGTGGTGCAGGAGAAGGAGCACTGTTGGCAGGTGAAGGGTCCTTTGGTTTAACGAGGTGTAGGGGAGAAGTGGCTGATGTTTCGGTATCCAGAGGTTCGGTCCAAGAGTTCCTTGCCGGTGTATCAGAGAGTGGCCGTAGGGCCAGGGATCCTGGCACTTGGTGTCGGTGGGCACAGACTGGCTTGCCTTTGGCGCAGTTATGCAGCAGCCTCCATTTGTAGTCCTGGAATATGGGAGGGACTAGTAGGGAGGCAAGAGGGCAGGGAATGAGCATGGCGAGAGCATGAGGCTGGTGATGCCTGCAAGTGAGTCAACCGGGGCAAGTAAGGCAAAATAAAGGATAAGGGCACAAAAGAAATAAAGCTAAAATAAAACAAAATAAAGTTAAGATACAGGCACAAATGGAAGAGGTGAGGTATGGGGACATCGGAGGACGTCAGGCAGGTAGCGGTCACCAGAGCTGGATAATGATATCTGTTGTCCTGTGGATGTTCTGTCTCATGATATATGCAAAGTTGTTGAGCATTAATTGCTCGAAAACTACTGAACAGATTTAACCCAGATCGCAAAAAGCACTCTTTCTGGACCAATATCAGCTTTCTGCCGAATTTGGTCTAAATCCATTTAGCGGTTTGGGCTGTAGCTGTGTCTAAAGTTCCTATAGAAAAATTAATTGGAAAAAACTTATTTTGGGACCCCCCTCTTTCTCGACCCCTTGACAGATCACCCCGAATCTTTCCAGGAAGGAGCTGAGATGAAAATAAATGTGGGGGTAAACTTTTGTGAAGATTCATCATACGGTACTAAAGATATAAGCAAATCAAAGAATGCATTTCCTTTAGAAACATGATTCTAACTAGAACTATCCAGTTATATATATATGTGTGTGTATTTATATACATATATTTATTCACTGAAAAAAACTAAAGGCTATAGGGGTGTTCTAGTTAGGCTGAGCTAACTATAACTTACACACCGGCAATGGACTGCTTATGACCTCACATATTATAGCCTTATAGCCCGCCGTAGAGGGCTATACCGGCTATTAAAGGCCCTCTCCAGCGTTAAAAGCCCCGAGTCGAAGGCGAGGGCCTTTAACAAGGGAGAGGGACTTTAATAGTGGTATACCCCATCTACGAAGGGCTATAAGGCTATTCAAACATTCTGTCACTAGAGGACAGAATGTTCTAACAAAAAAAACAAAGCCTTTTGGGAGCGTGAGGGGATTGGAATCCCCTCAGGCTCCCTGAAGCCTTTGTTCACAGCAAGGGCTGTGAACAAAGAAACATTGGAATGTTGGAGCTCCAGACTTATACCAGCCATTATAAGCCCGGAGCACACCATTGTTTTCAATGGAGCTCCCAACATTCCAATGTTCTAATACATTTACATCACTCATGACATAGTCAGTGACATCACTGATGATATCAATGAGGCATCTCAAATGAAATCACTGATGAGGTCATCCTGTGACTGTGTTTCATAAATGTTTCTGAGAGTTAAAGATTTGATGATAAGCTACAGCATAAGTTACATTTCTATTCTTTGTGTACTAATAACTAGTCATACTATTTCTAACATATCTAATCTGTGTGACTATATGTATTAAAGTGCGTGTGTGGATGTCTGAATGGCTGTATGGGTGTCATTTGAGATGTCATGAGTGATGTCACTGACCATGTGAGGTCATAAGAAGTGCATTGCGGGAGCATACGTTATACTTAGCTCAAGAAACTATAACTTAACTGCTGAATTTCACAGCAAGCAAGCAGGAGTGGTTTTACAGCTTTCGCTTGTAGCGAGTGGAATTTGTGTTTGCTCTGACTTGGCTGAAGCTGTGTGTGTGTGTGTGTGTGTTTATACATATATATATATATATATATATATATATATATATATATATATATATATATATATATATATATATATATATATGTATATATATATATATATATATATATATATATATATATATATATATATATATATATATATCATAATATTATATCTGAAAAAGTGCAGTAAAGGATATGGCAAAGAACCATGAAGTGTCTTCGATCAGCCTTGATGTCCCAATAGATCTTTTTTTTTATCGGAAGCAGATCTTTATTGTCTTGCGACAGACTATACAAGTCTGACTTACTTACTTACCTATTGCCATATAAAGGTTTATTGCCAATTGGAAAACATCAGAATCAAAACCATTGGTGGAATGGGGTTTGCTAATGAATGAACACACTCACGATGAGTAGGAGAATCTCTGACAGAATATCGACGGACATAATATCGACCTACAAAACATCGACGCTGGAATATCGAAGGCAAGTATATCGACACCCTATCTACAACATGGTAAGTATAAAAATATCGAAACCAAAATATCGATGTTAAAAATATCATAATTGAAAATATCGGGGGGGTTTTCTGTACAAAAAAAAGTAAAATAAAGTAAATAGTACTTATAATTAAAATAAACATATTTAAACATATTTAATAATGTTTAAAATTATTAAATAATACATATTGAATAATAAAACTTTAATTAAAAATAAACATAACATATAATATATACTTACTTAATAATACATTTTACATTTGCGTGGTGGTAAAAATTACTATTCCAACTCCAGAGAATGCAACAGTAGGGAAAGCGTAGGATAGTGTAGGGGTAAAAAATACTATTCCCACTCTAGAGAGTGGAACAGTAGGGAAAGCGTTGGATAACGGGTGGGTACAAATTACTATTCCAACTCCATAGAGTGAAACAGTAGGGAAAACGTTGGATAGCGTAGGGGTAAAAATTACTATTCCCACTCCAGAGAGTGCAACAGTAGGGAAAACGTTGGATAGCGTAAGGGTAAAAATTACTATTCCCACTCCAGATAGTGCAACAATAGGGAAAGCGTTGGATTGCGTGGGGTAAAAATTACTATTCCAACTCCAGAGAGTGCAACAGTAGGGAAAGCGTTGGATAGTGTAGGGGTAAAAAATACTATTCCCACTCCAGAGAGTGGAACAGTAGGGAAAGCGTTGGATAACGGGTGGGTACAAATTACTATTCCAACTCCATAGAGTGAAACAGTAGGGAAAATGTTGAATAGCGTAGGGGTAAAAATTACTATTCCCACTCCACAGAGTGCAACAGTAGGGAAAGTGTTGGATAGCGTAAGGATAAAAATTACTATTTCCACTCCAGAGAGTGTAACAGTACGGAAAGCGTTGGATAGCATGGGGGTAAAAATTACTATTCCAACTCCAGAGGGTGCAACAGTAGGGAAAGTGTTGGATAGCGTAGGGCTAAAAATTACTATTCCAACTCCAGAGGGTGTAACAGTAGGGAAAGCGTTGGATAGTGTAGGGGTAAAAATTACTATTCCAACTCCAGGGGGTGTAACAGTAGGGAAAACATTGGATAGCGTAGGGATAAAAATTACTATTCCAACTCCAGAGGGTGCAACAGTAGGGAAAGCGTTGGATACCGTAGAATTTAAATATGACATACTTATAAATAATTTTTATATTTAAAATAATGTATAATTAAATTTTTTTTAAAAATCTACATCATTTACAAACAATTAATAATTATTAAAAACAATTACATTAGAATAATTAATTAACAATAAATTAACAACAAATACCAATAAATATTAATTAATAAATATTACTCACCAAATAATAAATAATAAATATTAAACAATAAAATATTTTTCATTACCAAAAAAATATTATTTAAAATTAATTCACATTTAAAAATTATCAAACAATAAAAAATGTATACCAAATAATACTTTTTACAAAACATTGATTACCAATTAATTACAAATATTTTCCAATTAATAAAAATAATTACAAATTAAAAATATTAATTGTCAATTAACAAAATTATTAACCAATAAATAATTAATTACCAATTACAAAAATTATTTTCCAATTACAAACATGAATTACTAATTTAAAAATGTAAATAACAATTAAAAACATTAATTACAAATTTAAATAATCAATTATTAATTTAAGTAATTAATTGCCAATTAATTATTAATTATAAATAAAATAATTATCCATAGCCAAACATTTTTTATAAATCAATAATTAAATACAATTAAATTATTTCCCACCCAATTCCCCTATAAACACACAACCCGCTACAGAAATAAAAACAAAAATTAATTAAAAACAATTTATAATTCCTAAAAATTAATAATTAATTTAGTATATTTTTATATTTTAATTACTTCCCACCCTATTCCCCTATAAACCCACAACCCGCTCCGGTACTAAAACATAAAATTTACTTAAAAATAACATTATTAATATATAAAAATAAAACACATATAATTTAAAAAAATTAAAATACTTAACAAAAACATATTACACTGTAACCGGGAACCTAGTGCCAAAGTACCCAAGACCCCCTCAATTGACTGGTGGATAGCTGACCCCTCGACTTTACCCTCTCTCCGCTCCTCGCAGAACGACTGGGAGTACGAACGAGATCATCTCTGGGGCCCACAAGACGAGGCAGAAGACGTGTTCCATTTTAAGGGGTCGTAACCTGTGTGGCAAGGACCGCCCGGGAATGATGTAGCAGGCAGCTCACTGGAGAAAAGCGAGGAAGACCTACTGTCGGCATGTGACGTCACAGACAAGGAAGAGCGAGCGGAGGTTGCTTCCCGAAACCGGAGATCGCAGGACGGAGAAGACAAGAGCGGAAAAGACGACGCCAGAGAAGAAGACGAGAAGCCTGGAGGCCAACGTTCTGTGGCTATCCCAGGTACGACAACGAGTGTCGAGCTGGGTAGGGAGGCGGGCGGGGTCTGAAAAGAAGTAGTGGAAGCTTGCGATATCTGCACACTGCTCCTGTGTGTTCACGTTCCTCTGCCCCCTCTCCATTCTTCCCCCCCTGTTGCACCCTATTTCACCTTTGCACTGAAGGCCATAGCGACGCCCGTATTTGAGCACCGTGACTTCCCTCACACCCTGGTCCCTTTAACCGATATATACCTCAGACGGAGGTTTGAATATTTCCTTTTGTTTCCCCTTTGTTTTATGTGAATGCCACACCATGGAAGAAGAGCCTCCAACCCCTGAAATTCGACCCTGATGGAGGTCCGTTCACGGAGAACCATCACCCTGTCCAGAGTAACCATGGACCCAGTTCCTCCTTCCCGGGAAAGACAGTTAAAGAAAAAGAAGAAATCTTTTGTTAAAATAAAACCTTATCTACCCAGAACTACCGGTTTCCGACCTATTTCTCCCACTCGGTTACATACACAAACATAATTAAATACATAAAAATAATACAAATATCGATATAAGTAACATCGAAACTAGTTACATCGATATATATGCTATCGATATAACTAACTACGATATTACTTACATCGATATAAATAAATGCGATATTACTTACCTTAGGGTCGATATTCTGTCCAACGATATTCTTGACATCGAAATTCTGTACCTTCGATATTTCCAACTCGATATTTGTGTAGATCGACAATTAGGAATCGATATTTAGACTGTGTACCGAGTGGGAACCATTGGCATTCCCCGGCGGGATACCTGAACAAATGTCCACTGCAGCCATCGAATATGAAATATAAAGTGGCTGTGAACATGATAAAACCCACCAAAGGCAGCCTTATCATTACTGTCACCTGTCATTGTATTAATTTTGTATATATATTACTTTTCAAGGCTGATGATGTACCCCTCTAAAATCTCCACCTCGACTAGATTTCGTTCATTAATCCGTTCAGTGCCTAACACAGCTCACACTTTGTCGTATTGATGTGTGTATACAATCTGCTTTATTGATTTTAGTCAAAATCAATAGGAACATCTTAATTAGAAAAAAAGAAATGTGCGACCATAAATAAATGTATTGCGCATTCCTGTGAGAGGTAAGAGAGCCCTAAAGAGCTATTTATCTTTCTGACTCATGAAGCCATGCCACTTATGCCTTCTGTCCATTGCTGCTCATGCATAAGCTTGTGATAAGACTCTAACCCTTCGCTGGGACAGTAGAGGTCTCTGACAATACATTCTTACAATGTCTCTGTGGCTCCGGGGTCCAGTTCCACTTTTTTATGGTTATTTATTGGAAGCAAGGACTCCGTAATACACATGCCCATGTCTCCCCTCCCCTACGAAATCCGGCTGATTACCACGCTTGCTGGAGAGCAGTCCAGCACTTACTTACAAATCATAGAAGCGATGTGCATTCTTCATGTTACTATAATAATGTGTGTATGTCATTGTTGAGCCCATGATAGAGGTTTACAAATATAAGAACTGTTCCATATAGCGCTTAATCCCACACTGCTATAAATAGCAGATGGCCTCGTTTATGTTGCTGAATGTATCACCCTCCCCAGAGTGAAAATGAAGTGGTTTTTCCCGGTTCTAAATTCGTGGCCTGCAGGTCCTACCAGGTTTCACCAGTAAGGGATTAACTCGCCGAGCCGTGTTGCCCATTCTTTTATACAAGACAAATGACATTTACTGCAGTTTTTTAAACGGTTCATTGAAGGTCAAATGCTTTCACGCACACATGCTTCCATTTTTTCTTCAGGCTGTTAACCCATAACCTAGTCATAATCCGATTATCCGATTATATTTATCCTGAAAGTGATATGAACGCGGGGAGCATGAATTATTAGTATCATGGAGGCAGGAGTCCCTCCCCCTGGGCGTTGTATGGGACAGCAGTGGCGTCATCCCTTCTGCCCTGCTCACGGTGGCCACACTGTCTTCAGACCGGCATTGCCGATGACGTACACTGTGTGCCACTTTCTCGGCAGGCCTCTCCGGCCGAAAATTCTTGAATTTGGGGCAGCCTGGGAGTTCAGGAAACCCCATATCTCGCCATAAAGAGTACGAAGCTCTGCTGTGGCCCGGGAAGGGTGAGCGCTAGCAGTGACAGCCTGTGTCCTCCTGGCTCCTGTTTATATTTTGCGGGGTGGCAGTCACCAGCATGGGGAGGAGAGCTATTCATTTTAGAGGGGTGGAGCATCAAACTAAAGCTAGTCTCTTAATCCTCAACCCCTGGATGAAGATCTAAGCATGTAATAATCCACGCAGGGCTGTTCGCTGGTGCGCTCTTCCGCGTACTATGATTTCAATAATAAATATTTTGGTGTCATTAATTCAATGTTGACTATGTATGAATATCGACATGATTTTGGCCTATATCAGCCCGCATGTGTTGTGTCTGTAAATTAATTTGGTTATGATGTTACGAGTAAGCATACCTATGGTCAAGTTCTTATGGGCAGCTGAATAGAGGTAGGTCAAGGGCGTACCCTTCAAAGTGCCAGAGCACGCTCGCTCCCCTGAGTCCGGTTTCCAGGTTTTGATAAAAGCACAAATCCACTTCAAGTCTGAGTCCTAACCCCAGCCTATGTCCACTCAGCTGCTTGCATGATGACATCATTGAAGGATCCAGCTCAGGGCGCGTGCTTTCAGAGCTTGCTAACATAATGGGCTCCCCCACTACCCGGTTACACGTCATCTACCACCCCCCAGGTAACAACATTTCCTTTACGGAAGAATTGACTGATCTTATCATACAATCGTGCTGGTAATACCAAGCAAGTTTTATTAACAAGCTTTAGCAAAGTCCGGCGATGGGGCTTTAATGTGCCAAGCCAGGCAAACACAGACACGCACCCGTGCGCATACAGTTGCATCTCTAGAGCACAAACGGAAATACAGGCAGATCACAATGAAAAGGTGTAATATTGGATTATGGTAAGATGCATGGAAATTGTGTAACATATTTAGTAGAGAACGCACAACACTCTGAAAAGCCTCTAGGCACTGGAATGATTTCATTGTTGAATACAAGTGGATTTAATCTGTGCCTGTCCCAGGATATCTGTGAATATATGCTATGTTTGTATGTTTGTGCGCAGCCATGTCAAGTCGGTGCTTGTATAGCACTTCTCCCACTTTCTGGCTCCTCAGACTGCAAAGGAAAGTGCCCATAGCATGTGTATGACTGTGTGTGTGAAGAATGTGTGTCATTACATATGCCCCGCATGTGAGCGTGCAGAGTATGTGTTTACCTACCCGTGTTTGTCTATATGTGCAATGTTTCAGGTTTCATGCATTGTGGGTGCATGCAAATCGCCAACACCTTCTTTCCCTGCTGTTATCTCAGTCACATCACATCCTTCTAAGTAGACAAGTGCATGACCAAATAACGGCTCCCTTTTTCCCTGACTTAGCTTGCTCAAGGAAATGGCAACCCCTTCCGGTAGCCATGGTGCCCTGGTAGGCATAGAAAGAAGTGTGGAAAGACAGGTATCGACTAAGGAGGACCACAGCACCTGAACAAAAAAATCTACTGTGGCAAAAAAACACGTCTAGGCAAGAGAGGTCGAGGACAAAGTATATCAGAGACGATAGGATAACAGATGCAGTGACCTGGCGATAAACAACTGAAACCAGGGGATACAAATATAAGCAACAGGGGTGCAAAGAACTCGCTGGAAAATGTTGTGTGATGCTAAAGGTGGTGCATTGCAAAACAGTCAGTCTTATATGTTTGGAAAAACTGAAAACGACAGCACCACGATCTGGAAGTGACTTACAGGAAACATAGGATGCATCTTGGTTTTGAAAGGCTTCAAAGCAGAGTGATGGGGAAACATCCATCTTTGATTGGTATGTAGGGCACCCAGTGCAATTGTTATTGGTTTTTCTGGAATGTACTGTTAAGAAAAAGGATTTGGCCTCTCCCCACATGCCCATAACTGTTGGTAAGTGCCTTCTATATACTGCGAACATCTGATGGAGCTCTACCATTGAGTGCCGTCACTGCATCATCTGAGGGGACTGTAGGAGGAAAACTGCAACTGTCCTTCCACGCCAAGACAGGTTCTGGTTCAGTTGACCTAGAAGACTGTCATTGGCTCCTTACGTGCTCCCTGGCTGGTGCAGTTTGTGATTATATCTAGAAATGAATAATGGTCCACCGTGTTCCGGGTGACTGAGATAGAGCGGCATGGAGTGTACACTGCAACTCTTTTATTTTTCACACCTGGATTTTAACTTTCCCAACACCAAAACTGAGCAGCTGCAGAAGAGGCACCAGTGCAGAGTTGGTGCAGCCCAATACGTTGAAACACTGTAAATTTGTTCAGCTTTCAGTGAAAAAACAGCTTCTGCTCCAAGACAATATGGGCTAATGACACTGTGACTACCACAGGAGAGTGGCTGGGAGTAGTGTGCACTGAGCCATACTAGTGACAAAGTAATAATAATACACAGAGACCCACAGAAATTTGCAAGGCACACATTCCACTCCTGTCTGAGTGTCTTAACCTCTCAACCATGGGAGGCCAGTGAAATGAATGCAATTATCTGTGGTTGTTAAAGGTTGCCTAGCTTCTCCAGGCCTGGTTGATGTAACCTTTCCCTGGTGTAACAAACTTCCCACGCTCAGCAAGCTCCCCTCCCCTTTCAGGCTTAGCCAGCAATACCCTCAGCTTCAATATGACTGCTTGCACACTAGTGTCTGTATCATATTTATTTTTCAAATTTGGCCTATAACATTTCTTTCACATGCCAAGACATAGAATTCTAGTAAACCTTTGTTCCTTCCACAGGTCCTCCATCCAACACGTTTAGTCAGTTGGGTTAATTTCCTTACAACAGCCATGGAGCTAGAAGGAACATTTACATATTTAAAATCAATACATTGTTGAATACACGTGGATATATGCTGTGCCTCTCCCAGGATATTTGAATATATGCTATGTTTGTGCGCAGCCATGTCAAGTCGGTTGCTTGTATAACACTTCTCCCACTTTCTGACTCCTCAGACTGCAAAGGAAAGTGCCCATAGCATGTGTATGACTGTGTGTGAAGAATATGTGTCATTGTGATTAAATGTGACTTGATAGCTGTTTTGTATTGGTTGAAAATGCAAATAAAAATATATATATTTTTTTAAAAGAGAGCGTTAGATGACAACCTTACAGAGAGTGCAGGAAAGAGTGTGCTGCGAATTGATAGGACATCTGCACTGGACGCTAAAGGTAGGGAGAAGGTAACCCACAAACAGGAAGTCCCTAGATTAACTGCGTTAATAAAATTGTAAATTTTATCCAGGTGCTTCATAAACACTGGCAAGTGCTAGTCTGATACCTTTCGACAGCACGGTGGATAACAACACTCCGGAGAATTACTTTTCGTAGAGGTACCACATTGAGAGATAGTATCAGTCCAAGTTAACATTGGAGAAATAGTCCTTAGATTTAAATTAGATTGTCTAAAAAAAAAGGCTTTTACAATTGTGGTAGCTGTTCATTGTGCTGGTTTGCAAAGGAAACAAGTGGAAAATTTCAATACAATTCTGACACAAATATTGTATCAGAGACTATCAGCCTGATTCATCAAGCTGAAATGCGCTCTCAAAGGGCCAGATTCGGAGAATCTGGCCCTTTTCGAGTGCAATTTTTGCATTTGGGATTCATCATCCCAAATGCAAAAATCGGTAATAGCGATTTCGCAATTTTGTGAGGAATTACATTTAAGGAATCTCTATTTGAGATTCCTTAAATGCAATTCATCATCCATTTTAAAATTGCGAATTCGCAATTTCGGCCCGCTATTTACCGCGAGGTCAAAGCATTTTTCTAAGTTGCATGTTGCACACACACATGTCCTTTGGACATGTGTGTGCGCAACACCTGTTTGAATTTGCATTTAGGGGTGCTACAGGGTGTCCTTTGGACACCCCTGGCACCCTTTAAATCGCTATCTTATTTGCGATTAGCAAATTGCTAATCGCAAATAAGGAATACTCCCCATTCATTCCTATGGGCCTTTTGGCCCATAGGAATGAATGGGGAGTTATTCCTTATTTGCGATTAGCAATTTGCTAATCGCAAATAAGGACTATGTAGGAATCGCATTTTTTTTGCGATTCCTACATGAATCCCGTTTTGCGAGCCTGTAATAGCGATTCCTTATGAATCGCTATTATAGACTCGCAAAACGGGTCGTTGATGAATCAGGCTGTATATATCCTGTGTCTCTGTTGCCACAATCCTATTTCATTTTTCACTTTTGTACGGCAATGCTGTTACTATACCTTTGTGACTTGTATAACGTTAATTATGGGATTGTACGACTGAGAGTGAAAATTGGGGGGAGCCGCAGTGTTGATCTGGGGATGACAGAGCTCTGCTGCGGTCTTTAGTTTGGATTAAAGGTATCTCAGAGGAGATTGCATTAAAGAGGTTGCCACCTCTGCAACACTGTTGCTCCACAGTGGAACAACATCTGCTGCAGTAAAGTAAATAGACACTGTAACAACTGAAGCCATGGGAAAAAAGGGACACACTGAGCCAAAAAAAAAATGCTGTGGACACTTCTCACCATAGGGTAGAGAAATGCAGTCCTACCATCTCCTGCTGCACCCTGAAAATGTCTAGTCCAGTACAATCGTTAGCACACGCATTCAAAAAATATAGCATAGAATTCTAATGATTGCACAAGAAAGAGCGATGCGTTATTTTCAGTTCGTCGTCTTTAATTCATTTCGCCCAGTCAACACATGTTTCGTCGATAGGCAGGGCCGGCTTTAGGGCAGTGCGACTGGTGCGATCGCACTGGGCGCTGACCTAGGAGGGGGTTGCTGAGCTTAGAGGGGCACTGTGTTTAGCAATAACTTATGATTGGAGAGATGAGGGGCATGTTTGCCCTGTGCTAGTGAGAGAATCCAAGGAGGCGATCATAGGGTGCGGTGGCGCCAAAAATTATTGTCACACCGGGCGCCACCAGCTCTAAAGCTGGCCCTGTTCATAGGAAAATACCTGCTTCTTCTTCAGGGTTGTACGGCTCTCCAAATCACTCCATTCCTCTCACCTCTCTGCCGGTTCTCCTTCTGACCCGGCTGGTCACATACTACAATGTCCTATTCCAAGTAAGCAAGTATCTCCAGAGTAGTTTATGCCCTGATATCAGGATTGAGATTGCACTGAATTCGGTCCAGTCAATTATAGTGAGCTATGATACTCCCAAAATCCCGGTCCTCTCCTGAAAGCGAGTACAGTTCCTGCGAATTCTACCACAATCATTCTGACGAGTGTAACTCAGAAGCACTAAGGAATGTTGTTTGATTTAAGAAACAACCTTAGGGTCAAAATTTGGAGGGTTTGGGTGATTCCCTCCCCTTGAGCACCGCTACTGATCATAGCCTATGTCACAAAACTAATATGCAAATCTATGAGCGCCAGGATTAGCCTAGTTTCAATTCATCCCAATAGGACATTAATGTCTAGTTCAGTGTTTACACATTAAGCCTCTCTGCTGTTTTTGTTGGAGGCTATAGAAACGCGGATGACTGTATTGTGAATGAGGGACAAGAGATGCAGAGGATAGCTCTTGGCAGCAGAATGTCTCCTCTATGGTTTTGTTTAACGTCTCCTTCACCATTAACAGTTCCTTGGGATCAACAGTGGCACAAGTCATATGCCCAAGCTTAGATTTGGCTTTAGATTGGGGGGCACATGCATGACATGCAGTCACATTATGCAAGACTTAAGCAGGGTGGCAGCTGTATGAGGCAGATGACAGTAAGTCTAAAAGGGATCCCTGGAGTCAGCTTGTTTACCACCCACCTGTCAGGCCAGGGGGAAGGACCTATAGTCCACTATACATCAAAGAACATGTAAGGATTTCCACAAAGAAATAAAATCGTTCACAATCTAATTTTATTAAAAACCAATATCTGAGCAATAAAATACACGTCAAATTAATACAAGACAATTTAAAATCCAAGGGATGTTCCTTGAAATAAACATAAACAATTGAAGACAATGCACACAATTAAAAAAGTTTTTCACAACTAAGGTACACACATATACGACATTTCAGCATTTGATGGACATCAAAAAACAAAACAATGTACTTTGACAAACCCCTCTTGTTATTGTGGCTCCCGAATGTCTTTGCCACTCTGTGTTAAATAGATCCACAGGCCTAAAGCAGCTTATTTTAAGTAAACACTAGTGATAGTGTTGAGTATCCTTCTAGAGTTTACCAGGCCCTGATAGGATTCTTTATGTCAGAAAAATTGCGTCGGTGGATTTTAAATTGTCTTGTATTAATTTGACGTGTATTTTATTGCTCAGATATTGGTTTTTAATAAAATTAGATTGTGAACGATTTTATTTCTTTGTGGAAATCCTTACATGTTCTTTGATGTATAGTGGACTATAGGTCCTTCCCCCTGGCCTGACAGGTGGGTGGTAAACAAGCTGACTCCAGGGATCCCTTTTAGACTTACTGTCTTGTTACCCTGTTCCCTGGTGAAAGTGGGGTACCCTCTCTTTTGAAACCGAGGCAGATGACAGCCTTCAACATGTTGCGGAAGGATGAGAAGAGATCCACAAGAGCCGCCAAGTTCATGTCAAGTGTCATGCAGTAGTGATGAGGTCAGAGGGAGTGGCGAAGCAAAGGCAGCCATTTTGGAGACAGTATGCAATCATTAGATGTGATGCACTCTGGGTCAGCCTTATACACGCTATCCTCAAGTATTCTACGAATGAAATCGGAAGGAGTAGGATTCCTTATTTAGACAAATTCTGGAAAATTACCACGATGCTGCTGGCATATGTAGCAACTTTCCTACAATGTATATGACTTTTCTTGCTACCGTTTGCTTTGTGGTTACTGCCTTACATAAATACATGGTTCCCGTGGACCAGGTGTTTATAGCATCCTTGGGGTGCTTGCAAGACAGTTCTTGCGTATTGAACCCCAATTATCTACACCCACCACAAAGGCCTGCAGTGAATCTTATTGAAGTGCAAGTGGTTTTCGCCCTCCAAAATAGCCGCTGGATTACTGCTGGTGGGCAGGCGCATAGGGGCTCCTTACACAAGTCTGCTGCGAGTGAGACAGATTTCTTTGCCATTAGAAACAAATGCTTGTATCACAAGTGCTCACAGATGCTCTTCCAGTGAAATGATTCGCAAACGGGTCAAATACCGTATAATCTTGCCAACTGAACAGATGAAGAGTTTACTGTTTCAAAAGGTGAATAATACTAAAGCAGTGGCTGCAGGGGATACTTCACTAAATGCAATGCCTTGGAAACACTTCAGTGGAAGAGGTATACAACAAATAATCACATGCTAAACTGATGTAAAGAGACTGCTCAACAAAGGGAGCATCGCAAACACCTCTCTTACTCTTCTGTTGTTTTTAATATGAAATAAGCTCCTGCCCCGCTCTTAAGGCTGCCTCTAGGCTAGCCAGCCCTAAACAGCATAACTATGTCTAGATACTGCTTACCGTAGTTGATTCCCGCCAGACCAGCGACATCACAATCAGTTAGTAGGTGCATTCGAGTCTATGGCAGTCACCACATAGTTACGCTGTCTCCAGAATACTGTCTTCTGTTTGGATCTTCAGATTCCTCCATGGTGTGTTTATTACTTTCATTTTTGAGTCTGGTTGTCCTGTTCCACTTTTTCCTTTGATGTTTCCAGCATTACAGTCTTGTCCAGGGACTCCAACGTATGAGAGCTCCAACTTGTAATTGGTTTTTCATGTGAAAGTTCTGCTGATTTGATGAGGATACATCAGCTTGTTTTCCAGGCTTACCATGATAATCTTATAAGTGCCCTACATTACCACAGTTCAAAGGCATCTATGTTGTTCTTGTTCCGTTTCTTCATTTTCCAATGTTTTTATCCACACAGTATAACGAGGAATACTATCTCTTGTAGAATTCTGACCTTTTGTCTTGTAGATACATCAGTGCATTTGAAATCATGTTCACAGTCTTTCATCCAAGGTTGAACTGGAGACTACAATCAGCCCTGGCAAGAATAGTCAGACCAGCTCCATATTGTAAGAGGCTGCAAGTAGAATGGTGATAAGGCAGTATGACTGGGTCATGGCAGCCCAACCCTCTGCAAAAGCAGTCCCATAGTGTCCAGCCCACCAGGAAAAGGCGAGCGGGCCATAATGCTAAAACCCAGTTCTTTCATCATAGCTTTCCCCAGTACTAATCTATATAGATGCTTTCATAGCTGGCCCGTCTATTATTGATGGTTGATTCCAGAAGAGAGAAGCTGTCCGCCATCCACTTTAAACTTGGTTACTACACCTGTTGTCATCTCCTTGGTCTTTTTGTTACATTTAATCATAGTGGCAATCTTTCAAAATCCTCCTTGACTTTTATTACGAGGGTTCGCCTTGACGTTCAGCTGAGAGTAGGAATGCTGTTGATATTGAAATCCTCAAATCTTGAATCCATGTTCATGTCCAGACCACCTTTTCGCATTATGTATGCATACTTATTGAATAGGTTCGTTAAAAGAAAAAAAGGCTTATCATGCCCTTGTTTTAGTGAAGCACTAGTCTGTTCCACCATGTTCTGGCTAGATTGTAGCTTCTTGTCCAGTGTAAAGGTTATGCCTGAGAACAATGAGATGGTCTGGGGACACCCCTTTTCCTAGGGAGGGCCCACAATTTTACGTAGTCGACTACATCAAAGGCCTTTCTGTAGTCTGTAAGGTTACGTTGAATTCGTTTTTGGTATTCCTTGATTGTTTTTCAATTATCTGCAATAATGTTTCTTGTTGCTCAGGTTTTTCTGAATCCAGTTCGCACATCCAGTAATTCTCTTTCCATGTAGGGCTCTCAGTTTCCCATTGAATTATCCTGTGCAGTATTTTCCTGGCCTGTGAAATTAGTGAAATTGTGCAGCAGTTAGCACCATCTGTGATGCTTCCTTTCGTTAAAAAAAAATTGAAATATAGATTGATCTCTCCTCCCAATCTGTTACACTTTTATAGTTAAAATACCGACAAGGAGGTTTGTTCATTTAATGACACCATAAAAGGATGCTGTGGGCTTGTTAAGGGAGGGGGTTCAAAAATGGTAACTTTTTAAGCGGGCACCTTGGAAAGGAGTTGAAGAAACGATTTTAAAAAAGTGTGAGGGCCTCGCCCTCCACCCACCCCCCCCTTGAACATTTAAAAAATGTCAGATTATTATAGCGGTTCTATTTGCTTGTATCATCTGTTTATGATATCATTATACATTAGAATGCAAATTGAAGTTTTAGCAACGTAAAAAAGCTGTATTTAGGGCAGATACTGTTTGCTCTGGCTTTAAGCAGTTGGTGGTTGCCACTGCAGTTTTATGGTAATCTGCTCCCACATACGTTTTGTTTAACTAATATTTTGAGACTCAGCAGTTTTTCCGGTTTAGCCAGTTCCCCTAAGTATTTGTACTGTTTTATGAACCTAGTAAAACTTGTTTTCTACAACCATGTGGATACTGTGTGAATGATTCCTCGAGGATCCATTTAAAGAGTGGTGTCATCTGCCAGCATGTAAGAAGGACCCATATCTGTCAGGATCAAGACAGCCGCCCCGGAGATTAAGCAATGGGATTCCCACTGAGGGAGGAGAGCAGGGAGACAGGCGAACATTAGGTGAACACTACGTCATATTACTTTGTATTTGTTCTTGCTTAGAGAGATTTGCATAGCTCAGCATCGCCAATAGAACTGTCTCGAAGGGTAGTTGGGTGTGAGTACCTTCAAATTCAGGTCATAAGCAACCCTAAACAAACTCACAATAATTCGATTCACAGGCTGAGAATGATAGGGGCTCCCTTCTCACCAGAATAACAGTGGACGCAAGATGGCGAACGGTGTCGAGTTTGTCCCAGAGGCAAGGCTGGATTCCTCAGCCGCAAACAGATGGGCCTGGAGAAACAGCATAAGGAAGCAGTCCGGTGGGCCAGGGAGGTGTACAGCAATGTGTGGCAAGCTGGAAATAAAGTTGAGCAGGGCTGTTACTTGGAGTCACTGGCTACAATTAATATCCCTACAGAAAGGAGGTGCTGAGTGTCTCAGGGGAGGGCACTGACTTTTACACATCGCTTGACATCTGACGAATCTGAGAGATAATCACAAGAGCATGTATGAAAACCAAGCAACATGCAGGAGAATCAAGAGATTTGCTGTAGCAGACAACAGAATAGCTCTGGAAATGAAGTAAACATCATGGAAAGAAGGGGCGTCTTTTCAGGTGATGGCCCACAGCTCATTCTTGTAGTACACACCAGTGCGATACTCATGACTGATAAATATATATATATAATTACAGCCATTCAGAGGGCTAATCAAACGCTTCACAAAAAAGCAACACGAAAGGAGACTATGAAACTGGAGAGGATACGCCCAGGGGACACTAGTATATACTAAGAAAATAGAGAGGATGAGTCTGCTGGAAAACAAGTTCACTCATTATTACATCATGAAATGCAGGAAAATTAGATTACACCCAGCGAAATACCCATCCAGGGACTGCTTGAGAGACGACGTGGACAGGAACAATCTGGGTGCCCGACAGACTGTGCGGCAGATTTATGAGGCCCTTGCGCCACGTTTACGCCCCTGTTGCGTCACGCAAGACGGCGTAAACGTGGCGCATCCCTACGAACGATTTACAACGTGACGCATCTAGGCAGATGCGTCACGTTGTAAAGCCCTGCGCCGCTTGTGGGCGTTCCGGCGCAGCGAGGGCGTTCCGGGGCAGGTGCGCCTCACAAAAGTGGGTGAGTGAAATCTATGAGATTTCACTCAGTCACTTTTAAGCCAATGCTGCGTCAAAAGCCTGCGCCTGCTTGAAGCAGGCGTAGGTTTTGACGCAGCATTGTTAAAATGGGGCACCCCCGAGCCTTGCTGGAGCTGCGTCACGCTTGCGACGCAACTCCAGCAATGTGACACAATTCCGGCACAGATGCGTCACGCATCTGTGCCGTTTTTGCACCATGGTGCGCCGCATTATAAATGCGGCGCACCATGGCTGGCGGAGCTGTGGCGCACTGTGGCACATGTTAACTGGCGCATCCCTGGGGATGCGCCAGTTAACATAAATCTGCCCCTGTATCTTTAACTAAACTAAAGTTACACAAAGTCTTCAAAAGTGTATGTAGACTCCAGAAACTTTCCACCTCTCACGTTCCTTTCAGAACCCTCAGATATGCCTCTGGAAGGACTCTTACTGGCTCCTAAAATCAGGACAATTTTTCACGGTGGCCAAGCCATTTCACTTCACAGTGGCAACCAATGGCCTCTCTCCTTTCATTTGGTCTCGTAGCACCAAGAAGCGTTACTCAATAATCATGCGCTCTATAAATATTAATTCTGAAATGCCAAAGACTGCTGTAAGCATGATAGTCTTGGGTGCTAATACAGAACATAACATTTTCAAACAATACACTAAACAAATTAAATACCGGTTAAAAGACACAAAGCTTATTTTAGTAAAAATACTTACCAATAGTCTCAAAACGTATGCTTTTTAAACTGTACGGGACATTATATCCCCAGCTGCAGCCTGTTTGATATGCTTTTGTTAATGATAAAATAGCGATTTACGATTAATGTCATATGGAAGGCTTCAGGCTTGAGGGAAACTGAAGGCTAAGGGCAGTACATAATCCCTTTCATGTGGCTAAGAAAGCTGAGGAAAGTGACGGATCCTTCTGATTGTACAATCAGTATTGTCTGGTGGGCGGACAGGGGGTTATGTTTTTAATGCCCTTAGTGTTTATACTGGTTGAGTGGAATTACAGTTGCCACTTGATAAAGTCCATCCATAGCCATTGAAACAATCCAAGTGCCACGCCCTACGCACCCACTTAACATTCAAGACCCCAATGAATCTCCAGTAGCAAGGGGGGGGCGGTCCACCCCTGGTGGTTCATGTTTTGGAGGCAGCAGGCTCTCCCCCCACTGCTCCCCCCCTTGCATGTGGCTGTTGCGGGCGGAAAACGTATAGACCGCCAGCACCCCCTGCTGTTACATGCAGCTGCCTCGGGCAGCAAGCGCAGGGACCGCCACTGACGGCAAAAGGTCTAGCTACGCCACTGTAAATCTCCAACAAGAAACGCCAAGGTAATGCATGGGCAAACAGATAAAAAGAAACCTATATTTCCAAAATCACGAGTGGTAAACAAGCATGCAAAATCTGGCATGGTCGAGAACGATTCTAGGGGTCCTCGCCGAACCTGGAGTATGGGGCCTTCGTTTCTGAGCCCTGTATCACCTGTTGGTCTTGCTTAACAGGGCAGGAATATAGGTCCAAGTTTGTATGTTACTGACTGGCTCAGACAAAAAAAATACTCATCAATTTTGTTTTGGCCTATTGTGCATGGCCTGTGTAAGAAATTGGGTTGGTGGTTGAATGAGGTGTGAGCCCTGGTCAAGCAGCAACCACAATCCCTCTCATGGTCAAACCCCAAATTAACCTGTGCTCAACCCTTTGGTAGCTTGGCACAGAGCAGTCATGTTTAACTTAGAGGGAATGTGTAAAGTATTTGTGCAACACTTCAAATAGTAATAAAGTAAAAACCACCACACAAAATGTATACCACACCAAGTTAGAAGTGCAGATTTCAGTAACTAAAACTAGAACACAACAAGAATCCAATCAGTACACCCAGAGTTGTAAATTTTTAAAGAATAAAGTGAAAAACAGCACATAAGTGTCTAACTCACCAACCGGGGATTTCTGGTTTTGTTGGACCGGATCAAAGTCCAAAGTTTAGGCTGACTGCGATGTCAGATACACAGTCCTAGAATATTCATGCTGAAGGTTTACCATCTCAAGTTTTGAGCCCAGAGTATCATTTGCATTTGAGAGGGCTACATGGCGCAAGGAGAGCGTGTTGGGTGTTTGTTGTGGTGCGAATAGCATGCCAGGTTTGGCGGACAGGTAGGCTGGAGCTTTGCATCGGTGGTCTTCCATGGGCGATCGGTGCTTGCTCTGTAAAGACACGAGTTGGTGGGGCTTGCGATGAACTTCGGTGTAAGCAGCATGGTCTTGGTGTGAGCAGGAGCATTCATGGTCAAATAGATCCTAAAAGCTTGATTTTAAAGCCTTTGAGCCACATCAAGGGTCCAGGACCTGAGAGACACCACTTAGGGGGTCAGAAACTGGCTGCAACTGGGTCCAGGAGCTGGTTGGGCAGCCTTTTTATGTCCCTGAGGCTCAGATCAGGAGGCCAGCAAACTAGCTCTAGGAGTCACTCTGGAGTCCTTGGTTCAAGCTGAAGTTGCAGGTTCAGTTCTTCTTTCTCAGGCAAGAGGGCAGCAAGTCGCAGGTCCCCACAGCAGAGCAGCAGTTCCTTCAAAGCAGCAGTTCTTGTAGCCTCACAGTAGTCCTTCCTGTTAGTGCATCCACCAGTCCAAAAGTGTACAGAAACGTTGGTGTCTGTTGACCCTTTTTTAGACCCCGGTGCCCTGGTTGTGGAAGTTGGAAGAAGCTTCCAGACAGTGTCTTTGAAGTGCATGGAATCCCCTGCCTCCCCTACACTGGCTCCAAACTGACTGTTGTGATAATAATCGTTAGACCCTTTGTGTGAAGCCAGAGCACAAGCTGCTCAGTTGCAAGTGGGGCTGTACCAAGCTCCATCCCCCATTCTGTCAGCAGATGGCCCACCCAGGGCATCTGATTCCTCCACTGTGTGACTGTCTCAGAGAAATTCACAAAGTGTAACTGTCAGTTACACCCAAACATGTTCAACCACAGTGTAGAACAATTCACAACCATCTCAGCTTTAATATTTCTGAAAACAAGAGTTCTCGTATCACCGCGTGTAAACAACCACCGGTTTGGAAAATAGGACTAGATCAAATCTCTTCTCTGCATATGACATGAACAATGTGCCGGTGCAATTTTTTTTTACATTTCCCTGGAGGCACGTTCACCTCAGACTGCTGCAGCATTACTATCTAGCCACTAAAGGCTCCAATAACAAAACCTTTCGCTTTGAAGGAATTTCTTTAGTGAGCACTTTCTTTGTCCTTTGCTTAATTGTATATGTTGTTTGTAAACAATTGGTACCCAAACTATTGTGGTTTTAATCTAAATTTCTAAAAGCCATTTTCAAAATTGTAATTCAAAATCCTACTTCACCATAAGTGAGGATTTTACATTCCAATCCCAGGGACACCAAACATGATATATCGACCAACTCCAATTTGGAAAATAACATCTTATTAAATGTAATAAGGAGTCTCCAATGTTATCCGTTGGGAGTTATAGGCCTCACAGTAGTGAAAAATGAATTTATGAGTTTTTTACTACCAAGACATCTAAAACTTAAAAGTACAAATCCAAACTTTTAATAGCACAGCACCTTGCCATAAGGGCTACCTACTGTTTACCTCAGGGGTGACATATATGTAATAAAGGGTGGTTTAAGGCTTGGCAAGGGGGTTTTAATGCCAAGTTGATATGCAGTTCCAAACTGCATTCAGACTGCAGTGGCAAATCTGGGAGATGTTTAAAGGTGCTACTTAAGTAGGTGGAACAATTAGTGCTGCAGGCCCACTGGTAGCATTTAATTGGCATATGGTAAACCACTCTACAAGGGATTTACAGGAAAATTAAGTATTCCAGTTGAGTGTAAGACAGTTGAAACCATGTTTTAGGGAGAGAGCACAATCACTGGGACTGGTTTGCAAGGGTAAAGTGCACAGAGGCCTAAGGCCAATAAAAACAAATTCATAAAAAAAAAATATAGGAGGAAGGCAAAATGTCTGGGGATGACCATGCTGAGAGGGCCACGTCCAACAGCCTGATACTCTTGTAATCTTTTCTACAGAAATTAATAAATAGTATTTTAAATAAATAGGCGGAGGTTGTGTCAGATGCCGTCCTGATTGCTCATATCTAGGCCTAAGCATAATTTAAATTACAGTGGGGCAATTGTTTTAATTTTGGTATTTTCACATTAGACAAAATTACACAGTAATTACAGTAATCTTTCTAACACACCTCCCTCCGGAATTTCTGCAAGCGCTATGAGACCTATCGGTGATATACGCGCTATATAAATTTAAATACAAATTAAATACAAATACAAATACACCATGTTGCAGGATTACACTGCTTTTGGAGTGAAATTATATCGGTGGAGCGCAGACAAACGAGAATTACCAGAATGTAAGCAGCTTGTGTTGCCGACGTTTGCGTTTTTTGTGCTATATTTTAGCATGAAATGCTTCCTCAAGTCCAAAATGAATTCAAGGATGCATTTTCATGCTAAAATGTTGCAGTAAGTGTCAGATTTACATTTTGCAAAAGTTTGTGTAATTTCGAGTTGTATTCCTGAAAAATTGTGAATTTCGCACGTTCATTCCCAAATCATTACGCAGTGTTTTCCACCACCATCCTCCAATGGTAATAGCCTCAGACGTAGCACTGTGGCTCTCCTCCTGCCTTCGTATAAATGGTCATGCTGGATCCTCGAGAGAAAAGCTCTTTCTGCTAGATGTAATACAGTAGCCTGTACGTAATGACTCTCACAGTCATTACTTTCTTTAGACCACTGTACCTCCCATTTGTGCATATTTCCCTACAAATAACCGGATAAGCTACAACGTAAAGTATTTATTTGTATTCTTAATATTTTAATTAACTGTTTTAAAATATGCTGAGGCAATGACACAAGTTGCCATCCACCTGTTACATACTACATAGTTCACTGTTGTGCAGTGTGTCAAATGGACAAATGCTACATTTTTGCTTACTGCCAATTAAGTTTTACAGAGGAATGTGATTTTCTTTTAGATTCTATAGGTGGGCCATTTCCAGCCTCTACTGCTCACCGATGCCACCACAAGCAGAAGCATTGTATGCCGATTCCTCAGTACGCTTCTTTGCCAGTCAGTCCACTGCTTTTCCATCCTCATGCCAAGGGAGCGCAGATCGTCATGGACCCAACGCAGAAAGCAGTGAAGAGGCAAGCGAGTTTCTGCAATGCCATCACCTTCAGCAACAGGCCAGTTGTCATCTACGAGCAAGTCAGGCTGAAGGTATGGTGCCCACCTGCTTCATCATCTTTTGTCTCATATTACCTGCACCTGTTGTACGTGTCCTCAAAAGTTTGTCCTGAGCCACTGTGCCGTGATAACTTTTCTATTGGCCAATTTCGCATTAACCACTCATTAGTCATGTGACGATTTTTAGACTGGAGCTCTAAAATCATGATTTTGAGCCAGCAAATTGGCCAGTCATTCATGGGAGGCAGGGGAGAGCTCTTGTTAGTACAGCACCATTAATTCTAGTTTTCAGCTGTAGTATGATCATCTTACCAATGAAAGCCTCCGACATCTCATTGAATCTATCCAGTGTGATAAGTACAGTCCACAGAAATTACTCCCCAAAACATTTGATTCCCATTGACTTTGGAGTTCATCTAAATTCCCTTCAAACAGAAATTAGCATTCTTGAGGGGGCTCAAAATATGGGGCTGTGGGAGTAGAGCTTCTGAAACCACACCCCTGCAGCCATCCTACACCAAGCCGACAATAGATACCAGCGCGTGGAAATCAGACAGGGCGTACACATTTATGAGCAAATTCAAATTGGATTGACTACTATGCAGAAGATATATCAAGGAAAGAACCAATTTCCCAAGCACAAGAATGCAAAGGACTTCAAATATATGGAGGCAAACCATGTTATCAGTGTCTAGCATTAAGTGATTACCTCAGGGGCGGCCTTAGGCAGGTGCAAGCTGTGCACCTGCACAGGGCCACCAAACCCCAGGGGCCACCACGCCAATATATATCCTTAATATAATAATCCTCTGAGGATGGATACATATTTGCGTGGCGGCCCCTGGCAGGGATTTGGCGGCCTCCGGCTCTGTTCCACTTCCAAACACCCTGACCCCTCCTCTTCACTGGCCTCCGCGCTCCTCCCCGCTCAGACCCCCTCTTCCGGGGCCCCCTACCTACGCTCCCTGCCCAGGGCCACCATGAGCCTAGAGCCGCCCCTGATTACCTGAACTGATGGATGCTTGCAAATATCCTCCTCAGATTACAGTCGATCGTCCTAATGTAAGGCCAGGCTGATACGGTAGGACCAGAGCAATATCAAAGAAGTAACTTGATATACAGTCTAATTATCCATTTTGATAAACAAATATGATCTTCAGCAGGAGCACAACTATGGTGGCTTGACAGCTTAAGTAATATATCATGGGCATTGTCAGAGATAGGTCAGTGGCTGTAATTGCCTCCTTCTACACACTAAATAGATGAGGCATGAATTATAAAATGTTTGTAAACAGCAGCCTTCCCTATCTCATATTGGGTCCTGCATCATCGTTCCAGGCTGGAGTAAAGAAATCATGGCACGCAGAACTAAAACCGAGGGTATGTCAAAAGTGGTGTGATCACAATAAAGTTGTAAAATTAATTATGTGCTATTTCATCTACCTGGTACTTTCTCGTGTTTTAGTCGTGTGAATCTCTTTCATAGTCCAGTCCTTTCATGAGAATACCTTATCAGGCCTCTCAGCCATACCATATTTCCTAGCATTCATCTTACTGACCAATAATAGAATTGTTTCCTAAACAGATGGATAAATATAACTTATTTATCCTCTCTGCAGTGACAGCATTAGTCCTAGGTACCCCAGAGGATTAATGTAGTCTCTCTAAAGCTCTTTAAACGTTTTCAAGCATATCTAAACCTTTCTTATGAGACTTCAGGATTTCAGCCACCTGTGAAATGTGTATGCTTTTGATGTACGCGTCCCATGTCAACGTAAAGTTCCCCCTGTTTATGTGTTTTAAAAGCTACATTTATTAATGGTCACTCGTGAAATATTCGCTCACAGGGGAGATTGAGCTGTACTAATACATTTGTAATGTCTTTGATATTCGGATGCGCTAGGACCCTCGTGATTGTGGACGGACTCTGAAAAGGAAGTTGAGTGATCTGTTGGGAGGTGTTAAGGTGTGGCTAATAAAATCATGGCGTAATGTGTGCAGTTTGTGATCATATATGAAAGAAATAGGTTGTCGGCTGTGGAGCTCCGTGTCTGGCGTGTTCATTTGCAAGCTCCGGGGCTGGGGAGGACGCTACAGTATTCTGATTTCATCTACCTAATTTATCAGCAAATCTCAGAGGAGGCAATGATCAATAAGAGAAGAGGTGTCATTTTTTGTGGAAAAATAGGTAAATTCATTTTCTTGAGCAGGAAAATTGTGACGTTCATCAATCAGATTTTTAATTTTCATTAACTGAATACCAACTTTTGCCCATCTGTGCAAGGGGTCACCTGCAATATGAACAGCTGCAAGAGTCTCATTCAATGTACCCTTGCTTGTGTAATGAATTTAGGAAACTTGCAGCTCTGGTAATCGAAGTCTCAAAGGAATATTGTTTATGGTGAGCCTGTGACCAGCAACGCCTCATGAAACTACCACCCAATGATCCCGAGTGGCCCGCAGAATTTCAGTAAGTTTAATGCTCAGGAAATGATGGACCAATATCAAAACCGTAGAGCAATGGAAGACTGACGAATAATAACAATAGCATGTTCACATCACAGCAAAGCTAATGTGACCATGTACTGAAGTGTCTCTCCGGCAACACCGCTGTTAGTATTTCACGTCACCGCAGTTAGTTAAATTATTTTGAATACAAATTCAACCTCTGAACATTCCTAAACTATATGCGGATTCACGTAACTTACATTGTGGCCCACTGATTAATCAGTGTAATGTAAATGAGATTTGAACTGAGAGCTGGTATGCTATCACCATCTACCCCAATATAGCGCCACCTAAGTTTGGGCAGGATTTGCTACAAATATGCAAGCCCATCCACTTGGCTCTTCCACAGTGTCAACCAACAAGTGCCTGTAATCAAACACAGCCTCCTGTGATCACCCACCAAAGTGAAATTCCTCTTACGTGATGCAACCCGTTGAATCACACTGGAATAGTTTTGCATCGTGAGGACCCCTGTTACTAAATAAATAAAGGTTCGGTATAGAGGGCAAGCCAAGATTCAGCCACTGTCTATATAGCAGTTGTGCATGCAGAGCTGCAATCTCCTTCAGCCGGATTAGAAGGACGCATTGGCTCCCCTCAGAAGGCGGCAAGAAGGGATTTTTATGTCGGTCTCAATGCAGAACGTTTCTACGCCCAGATTGGCTCAGATGATGTAATCGGAGTGTAAACTCTCTTCCATTGCTGTTAAGGATTTTTACATAGCTTGGACCACTGCAGTAAAATTGGGGTATAGAGCAAGATCGGAGCCAGGGTATTATTACAAGTCAGATTGTTTTCTAGTCATTAGTGCTCCTGATCCAGAAGATTACTGCCTCAGTAGTATTTACAGGGGTCCTAAGAATTGTCTTTATGACCCCCAAACTGTCTGAACAGTGTGTGAGCTTTATTTAGACCTTTCAATTGAATTAGGCTTTTCCCTTTGCTAACATATGCAAAACTGAATAATATCTGTAGGATAATAAACTAAAAGCCTAGATCAATTGACTTGCAAAACCAGGCATTCTTTTGGTCACTGATGTTCCTGGCCATCAAGAGAAGAAAGGTACTTTTAATATCATTGCATAAAACATTTACATAAAACATAGGCAGTCCGGCTGCAGACACTTCCAATGCGGAAATCAACCCTTCGAGGTCTCTTTCTGACCAACCCTTCCTTCGGAGTGGCAGCAGAGACCAAAGAGGCCCCTTATAGAGTTCAGTAGGGCTCCTCCTCATCCTCTGTGCTAATATAACCATCCGCAGATGTGCCGGATGCAGATCAAAACATTTTCAAAACAGTGAGTGCACAAGGGAAAGTGGTGAGTTTTAACCACCAGAGCTTGGGGCTGCAAGTCCCACTAAGTTTGGCGAGGCTGGAAACCAAAATAGGAACTGGAAAAAACCTTCAAACCAGTCCCAAACTACTGTAGGCCAAAACTACAATAGGGCCGTAGGGGCATGGTTGAGTCGTGACAGTCATTCCTGCTGCCAACCAGAGAAATGCCAGAGTGGCAGCCTTGCCATGCCAAGAAAATGAGGGTAATATTGTGTGGTTCAAAGATTGCATTCACCACTGATGTCACATGCCTTTCTTTCCATTTCCCTCCAATTGGACAAGATCCTGTGATTTGACAGGATGACCGGAAAGGAAAAGTTGTCTGTAATGCACTCTCGAGGTACACATGGCCCTGCAGCCCAAACTAGGATCGCCTAACTAAGCAAGCAAAGTGTTCCCTGTCGTTTTCCTCCAAATCACCCTCATCAAACCTTGCAATGCTAAGCCATACACACACACATTCTTCTAGCTCACATCTGCATCACTAACACATTTGTAATAGAACGAACAATTAATTATACATATGGTATTCAATGTTATGTAAAAAAATATTCAGTAGTGCAGTTCTTTGGATTCCTGGTGCGATAGGTTCTTGGGCAGGCTGCTATCTTCGATTGTGTATGTGCACAACAGATGGAATGTATGTCGGAATGCCGGATGCATTTTTCATGCATGCCTTAGGAATTCCGTTATTTGAACAAATGCGTCTTTAGCACGCATTTGTTATGCACGCAAGTTGTTTTAACGACTTGCCTTGGAAGGGGGGACTGGGTATTGGAATAGTTTAATTTACTATTCCAACTCCAGTCTGTTCAACAGTAGGGAAGATGGTGGACTTTAACCCCTTGGGCGCGGCCGCGATTCTGTGCCTGTGCGGAAATTTTCGGAGTGGGCGGGTTCATGACGGCCCCAGCCGTCATCAGCACACGAGCACCGTGATGCATGATGGCTGGGGGCCGTCATCAGCATAGAATGGGTTAATTCCAACACCACTCCACCATTGTGCACCCCTAAAGCAAGTGGTTGTAATGACTTGCGTGCAAAACGATTGCGTGACAGAGACGCATTCGTTCTGTTGCAGGCACTGTGAAGGCTCAGTGTGATTTTGGCTTAGTTCTAAAGGATGTTTCCCCAACAGATGATCTCTTGTTTCTAGTCCCTTGGCCTCATGTCTCTTAGCTGGCATTTCACGACTTCCATGATATGAGGGCGTTCTGGCCGAGTCTCCTCATGCTCTAAGCACACTGTAGGCTGCTGGGGTGTCTGCTCAGTTGAGGCTCCAAATGTCCAATCAGGATTGCGGCTCGACCAAGGTAAGGTCTGCACTGGGAGCAGGTGACAGCAGTTGTCTCCAATGATGCAGACTAATGGGATCACCTGAGGAACGATCCCAAAACGATATTGTTATTAATGTCTATATTACACTTATACCATCAACCGATTTCTATACAAGTTTTCAAATCTCCTGTTTATTAAAGTTTGTTTCACATCTCAGGGCAAAACAATTTATTTACAGAACATTTCATCCGTGAAAACCTTTTGTGGAGGTCTGAGCTTCTCCAGTGGTTGTGCATCAGGCTATTGTTTGCAAAATATTGTCTGACCGAAATGTTACCCTAAATATTGCTTACAAAAAATTGTTCCATTGGCTCTGGATTTTCTGTTGTTCTCTTCAATGGGGTGATTTTCTTATATACAATAGGATAAATATTTTTGTTAGATGATTTTTTGTTTACAATACTCTGGTGCCGCACCCCTCAAATAAAAAGTATTTGTTCACTGCGATAAACAGTTGCAATCCAAAACTGGTGCGATATCTGGCCTTTTTGCTGCTTTTATATTACATCTTTTTTAGGGAATAGGTGCTGGCTAGATTGTGTGTGCATGGGTTCGTGCTGTATTTAGTGTGCTGTCTTAAGTAAAGAAAGATTGTCTACCAGGGGCTGCTTTAAAGATATAATGCACAACCTGACCCTGAACTAAGGAGCACCTTAAGTGTATGCGCCAGCTGCAGGCCCGGACAGTGCTCCATATTGCTGCAAAAATGTGCTTGTTGTGGGAACCGTGGATTGGTGAAAGGGGGACTGTTTGTTTCAGGCTGCTGGTCTGCCTTTCACTGGAGGTGGCAACCCAGTCTCTGTTCTAGAGTAGGCTCTTTGGAACCCTGCGTCAGGCTCTCTGACTCTGCCCCGCCTTTATGTGGCACACTCTCAAGCACCTCACAGCCAAAGGAATCTCTCATTTCCATGGGGCCATACTCGCTTTCAAATGAAGGCACACCCGAAAGGTACAGCACGAGAAGCATCAGCAGTGCACCCTTCTTACACACAGACACACACCCTTTTCTCCTACTAATCCCAGTCCGATACATCGTGGACTCCTTCGGGCCAGCAGGTGCTTAAGCCCCCTTTGCCTCCCACTCATGAAAAGCCGGACACAAGCCTTATTTCGGCGTCATTGCTGCTCCACAGTTCAGAGCCTGCTGGTGTCGCGGCACCTGGCTCCAAGCTCAGGGGGGCACCGCATTTGAAAGACCCTTTCAAGGTGAAAGGCGCCTGCTGCAGAGTTCTTCCTGTTGCCTGCAATATTCAGGTTAATTCTGTGAAGATAATCGTGGTCATTAATGTACTTGCTAGAGCGACCCGAATTTTCTCTTGTCCCAGTTTAGGCTCATTAGAAGCAAGGAGGGGTAATGAGGATTTGAGGATTACAAGGTGTAGGAATCACATATCGTCCAGTAGACAGTATATTTTAAGAGTGTTCGCCCTGGAGTAGCACAAACTCAGGATTTAAAACGTATCTGTCAGTGGCGTAGCTAGACACTTTGCCTCCCGTGGCGCTCCCTGCCTTTGACGCCCAACGGCCACATGGAAGAGGGTGGGCTGGCGATCCCCTAAAACTTGTGCCACCAGGGGTGGACCGCCCCGCACCGCTACTTCCTTGCTACGCCATTGATCTCAGTGGTTGTGGTTGGCTTTGCTAATGAGAATATATTTCTACCCAAGCTAACCCTTTTTAGCAACATAAGGATAATGAAAGACTGGGGGAAAAACATAACGTTATAACCAATACCTTGCAGTTTGCTTGTAGCTCGATGATAGTTAATAGGTCATTGTGTTATATTAAGATTGTAACTTATGAACTTCAACTATCAAAGGGATTTCTGTGACAAAGGCAGTAACCTACTGAGCTAGCAACATAAAATACAGTTCTGTGATCTGCATGGTGCACTTTCTTTGCAGCGGGCAAATTATCCCTCTGCACTACTTTATAATGACTCAGAGCTCCCACTAGACAAAACTCAGATCTAGCTCCAGCAGGAACATTAATAACCTGCTTTAATCTTACATTTTTATTGTTGCCTGAAAAGTGCTTGTATGAGTCGTTGTCGCTGTATAATGTGTGTCTAAAGCATCCTGACACCCTACATTGCGATGAGTAGCACTATTAAACAAATAAATACATTTAAGAGATGAGTTGTGAGGAGATGGCGGGCACCGTTGGTGGGTGTAGTGAGGGAATATATGGAGAAGGAGGTTGCCGTAGGGGCGCCAACAAAGATGTCGCCACGAGCTCTAAAACCCGCCCTGCTGCAGTTGCATTGGCTGCACAGGTGAATGCAGTTTGAGGAGGAAGCTGTCCAGACTGCACTCCCCAAGGAAGGTAATTTATGTTCAGGGAGGACCATCAGTGGGGGCAATGGTGGCACAGCCTTAGAAGGCAGCAGGATGCCTCACTCAAGTAAGGGAAGCAGTGGGCAGGGGTGCATAGCAAGAAAAACAAGCAGAGCTCCTCTCTCCAGCTGCAGCATCCCACATGTCA
Organism: Lissotriton vulgaris; assembly: GCF_964263255.1. Classification (NCBI taxonomy): domain Eukaryota; kingdom Metazoa; phylum Chordata; class Amphibia; order Caudata; family Salamandridae; genus Lissotriton; species Lissotriton vulgaris. The sequence goes on along the minus strand of NW_028252339.1, from coordinate 194,716 downwards.
CTGCAGCGGTTGACCCCCACACAAGGTAAGTCGTGGAATGTCACAATGAAGCAGCGATCCCGCGGCTCACTGGCTTTAGGAATTACCATTTATTCCCATAACATGGAAAGCTGCAATAGATGACTTCATCCTGGCAACCTCCCCTCCCCAAACCTTCCCTCTAAATTCCCGCCCTCATTTCAGATCCTGACTGTCCATGGGCATAAAATGGGGTCTATAAGCCAGGCCTACTCTGCTACCGAGGCAGCGTAGGGAGTCCCGTACCTGTTTGTTCGTGCACTACTCACCAAAAACATAAAAGGTCATCATTCTCTTTCTAAGGAAACCTGGAATAACCAACATGCTGGGGTGTGTCCTCTGCTCCTGCCTGCACTCAGGCGTGCAACCCCCATTGGACTCACAGGGCTTCAACTCCCCCCTGTCGTGTATGACAGCCCGGGATGCAACAGCTTCCCGGGAGCACAGACAGCCGCATCCGAGTACTTCACGGGTCTTTTAAAGACATTTTGCTTGTTAATGAGGCTTTGAAGGTTTCTTTTCACCCCTTCTAAGGGCCCTTGCAGCTCCTCTCTGCCTTTTGATTGAAGAATCAGCCCCCCCGAAATGTTTTCTTGCTTAACACATCACCATTTAATTTCTTACTGCCTTTGATTTTGCCTGTGAGTGAATAAATGAACACCATTGTCTATGGTGACATGCTAACCTTTAGAGGTATGCCCTGGTTTGGGATTGCAGTTTCAGGCTTTATAAAAAATGTAGATCTTACCAGAGTTGGAAAACAGCCAGATGCTTAACTCTTTACATAATATTGTTTGGTTCTCGAGAATGAAGTAAATGCAGTAGTGAGTTTCTGTTTCACTACTGTGTAAATCGTCACTTTACCTGCGGGCAAAAAGTATTGTTATAATACTTCCCCTTGGTGCTAGTCCACAGTCATAGACTGAGCTCCTGAGGTGGTACCTGTGTAGATCCTACAAGCTTCTCCCTCCTCCTCCAGTGGCCCTCACTCCCTTCCGACAGTGACGCTGCTCGCCTGATGTCGAGATTTTCACTATTTGTGAATTGCCATATCTTGAAATCCAATAGTAGCTAGGCGTAAATCAGAATCCGTGAAAGGTTTAAACATATTTGTCCTAAGGATATATGATGATATGTAATTTAAATATTTATTAGAGGCAAACGTTTTAAGTCCTGTTTTTAGTTTTAGAACGATTGATGTTGGAAGTTTGAGGATCTGGTCTCCAGCCCCAGTGGGGGGAGAGCCTTGGTATTCTGGGAGGCCCATCAGCTATTGTATGTTGAAATCCTGACACGAGAGATCAGACTGGGCCTCTACTCTCGATTTTAATAGTGGGTAAAAGGATCTTTTTGGACTACACTAAATCTGTGTATTTTCAAATCCTTTCTCAAAATGGCATTACTGACCAAAATGGTATCAGCTCTTCAATTGTGGACTAGATGTGTATCCAAGATCCGAGGTTTATCGCAATAAGTACCATAGGTTCATTGCCAGGGCGGTACATGAAATATGTTGTCCTCTAAAAACTGTTTTTTGGGGACTCTAACCATGGCTGTATGTAAGAGAACATCTTCACTTCCAGTGCAGTGTAGATCAACTGTACATTCACTATCAAAGCCCCAACCCCATTTTTAATATGAAAACAGGCTAGCTATTAAGCAAAATGTCAAACCTGGGTTCTCGTCCCTAAAACCTACTGGGCTTAAGGAGAGAATGGGGGAAGGTTGTGCAAAACCTCTTTTTACTATGGATATTTAGACTTGGTAAACACTCAAAGTCAGAGAAGAAATCCTCTGGTGAAACGTGTTGAATCGTGCAAGCCAACATTTGCTCAGCTTCCATAAAATGCTGTGTAGGTCAGGAACTCACATACTATCAGATATAAGACTATAGTCCTTCTGAAATGCATTCTGTGTGGGACGTTTTCTAGGGTCTAAGAGTAGCCTTGGTTTGAGTGTGCATAAGATTACCTATCTTTGACCAGTCAGAATTGGTTACCTATCTTTGACCAGTCAGAATTGGTTACCTATCTTTGACCAGTCATCATTTCGCTGGATGACTTAGCAAAACCTCCAAGCACATCAAAATGACCAGAGCTGACCTGTCATTTCCACTATCTGAACACACCTAAATATACAACAATGTTGCCTTGCCCATCACACTTTTTTTTTATAATTTAATGGATATCCTGGTCTCTGTTTATTTCAGGTGACTTGTTGAGAGTCTCTTCAAAAACCTTGAACCTAAAAAAATTCCATCAATAGATATCCCAGATCCATACTAGAGAATGTGGGTCTCTCTTGCACCCGCATCTTACTGATCCTGGTAGCATTTCTATGCTCTACACTACTCAAGTGCTAGAAACGAGGCTGTGGCGCCGTTCCTGAAAGATTCTTTTTCATGATCTTTAGAGAACTTGATGTTGATGTTGCATTCCCACAGACATCACATTGATATTCAAATTTTGAATCTCATACTCTGTGGTCCCCGTTCTAGCAAAATTCTTTGCCACTACCGTCCACCACTGAAGCTTCTCAGACATGTCCTTGAAGGCTTTTTCAAGTCCTGCAATATTTCAAACAGGACTGATTTTCCTGGTTTGGGTGGAGCAAAGTGAGAGTCAGCTGTTTCCCCTCCATTTCTAATTTTCCACATCAGACGTGGACGGTTTAGACTCAAACTTTTTTTTTACTTAGAGGGTTTGATAAGCTTCACTTGGGTTATACTATGTTAGTATGAATTTGTAGAGCGCATGTTCACCCCAGGGTTTCTTGGCGCTGTGTGCTGCTGGGGAACCCGTCTTGGCTTTCCCTGTGAGACGGTCCCTATTGGGCATCCCCAAGGTGAAGCCAGGCTTTCCCTGTGAGACGGTCCCTATTGGGCATCCCCAAGGTGAAGCCAGGCATCCCCGGCAGCGAGGGGGCCGTTGTGGAGATTAAGCAAGCTATTGCCCAGAGTTGCAGCGTGGGACTCATGGTTAGAGAGTCACCGAGGGGAGATTTATCGAGCCTGCTGACATTGGTTCCGTACCCTGCCCCGTCGGGAATTGAACCCTGGTCCTGGGCTGACCTCTGCTTCTGGGTCTGCCGCCTCTAACCGGTGAGCCCCACTTCTCCACAGCCACACTTCTCCACTTGGGTGAATAGAGTCCCTGATAGTCATCTGAACCACTCACTCAGAGGACGTTTGGCACAATTTGCAGGATAGGAAGAATTCAGCCTACGTATTTGTAAGTACTGCTTTTTGAAGTCACAGTGCAAATGGTGTTATCGAGGGCTCCCGCGCATGGGCCCTCTAGCCTCTTACTTGCCTTCTGAAAAATGTGTTCTCTATTTTGCCACACCACAAGGGGGGGTCCCACTCATCTATGTGGCCTTGAAAACTTCATTGCTCTAGAAATGAGTGGTCAAGCCTCAGAGAAGGTGGACCCCTGTGCTCACAATGGGGCTCAGTAGCACAGCATGTGCACCACACAGGCTGAGTTCCATTCCAATGGCATTCTGACTCCAGCAGCCCCTCCTTGAAGAACACAATTCTCATGTTCAAAGGTAGTCCTGTTCCTCCCACGCCCCCAAAATGAGACCTCGCCCTGATATGTTCAACTGTGGTTGCATTGGTGCAGTGCCACTTTGTGTACCCCCTGATTGCATGCTTTGGTTCAGCAGCTGAGTCTTACTGGCACACCCCACCCAGAAGGCGGGGTGAAGCTGGAGCACCCCATTAAAAGCTGCCATTATGGAGCTTGGTAAGCTTTCTCCCTCCTCAATTTGACGATTTCATTAAAGCAATGGCAATGTTCATTTCTTTCTCATTTGTTAATGCGTACACATATAAGTGTTTCTGTGCCAGAACGTTTCTTTTGTCTGCACCCTGCTGGAAAGTAGAATAGGTTCTCATTCTAAAGAAGGCATCTCTTTACATCAGGTATTACTGTCTAAGGATAGCATGGCGGTGTTAGGGATAATTAGTCCTCCTACTCATGTGTTACGTTTGCATCAAATGCTACCTCATGGTGCATCTTTAAAAGCACTGCCTGATCCACCACTCTCTATAGTAAGACAACCATTGTTCACTCCAATTTCCTGTCTGGAAGGTCTGTAATTGACACCTTGGTGGTTCTACGAAGAACTTATCTTGAGTGGTGGTTCTACGAAGAACTTATCTTGAGTGGTGGTTCTACGAAGAACTTATCTTGAGTGGTGGTTCTACGAAGAACTTATCTTGAGTGGTGGTTCTACGAAGAACGTATAATGATAAATCTTATTACATATGTCAAACTCATGGTTTACATTATTGCCATCCACTAGTACTAGTGGGTTGCCATTCTAGAAAACCTGCACCGCAGCTGTGGAAGTATTCGTTTTCCAATAATATCTGTTAACCTTTATCATAGACAGGCATATTCAGTGTGATTTTTCGGTGTACTCCAGTGCTGGTCCCATTGCCTTTCCTCATATGCATTTTTCAAATTTTGGCAGTGAGAGCCGAGCATAAGGAGTACCACTGTCTCTTAATTTGCGCTTATCCTCATTAAAAGGTCTCCTGTGCCTTTGCATTTTTATGCCGTAGTCTGGTTAAAAGATACATTTACTGCACTTATGTTGAATGAATCACATTGGGCCTGATGTGCTAAATAGTTTTCAGATTGCAAAACCAGAGGTATGCTAAAACTCAGGCTTTGCGACCCCGAAACCGCAAGTCACAATGAGCCGAAGGCGCACAGCGAGTCAGAGGTCATTCTAACTCTGTGTGCACTGCGAGACACATTGTGATTTGGGAAATGTGAAAGGGCCGTGCTCCCTTCTTAAGAATCACAATAGCATTTGTCAATGTTTTGTGATCGCACTGCTGTCCTGAATCATTTATGTAACACTGCGCCCTCAAAGAGGTGGTATGTGAGTTGTATAGTGGAAGGTGGCCATGAGAGAGAACCCAAACCTTTTGAATGTAGGCTCGGACACGAAGAGAGCATCTGTGCTTCCCCAAGGCCATCAGCAGAATGCTTATTTTTATTTTTTTCTACCAGGAAAATGCTCTTTGTGGGACAGGTAGTATAACCCTCCAAAAAAAGCATTCTCTGACTGCAAATTCATGGATGGAACCCTACTGTCCCATGTAGGCCCTCCACATCAGCTTTTGCAATAGATTGTAAAGAGTCTCATCCTGATCCCTTCGTTAATATTAACTAGGCGAGAGTTCTGCGATTTTTTAATATATATAGAACCCCCTAGCACACATATTTACTTTCTAAGTACTGGAAGTGGCAGAACTATTGTACAGTTTTAAATTGGTACCCAATTTTCCATCCTTGAAAGAGAGCGAAAGTGATTAGACAATACAATTATTCAAAATAGGGAGCCACTAGTGAGGGTTTCACTCACTGAGCCACCTTGCTGTCTGTGTGTTTTTACATAGTGGGAGGTGAGCAGGGCTCCAGGCCAACTTTTTGCAACAGAAGCTAATGGAACCAAACATTCTCGTTGCCGATCCATCTGTCAGGAATCCCCAGTTTCAGACGCGTTCATAAAAACATAACCTGCGCAAAAAACTGCAGAATGATCTCATACATCACGTAACAACTAACTGATACGTGATGTATGAGATCATTCTGCAGTTATGGTGTGCTCAGCGGAATGTTACATTCTGTACTTCACTGTCCAATCCTCTTAGCTATCTTCTCCTTCCTTTCTTGTGCCGCCTATCTACCGTCGCCCCACTTACATCTGGCATCAACCCTCACTTGCATCTGCTATATGGTCCAATCCACTTTGTCATATCCATACTCTTCCCTCTTTACACACTAACCCCGCATCTGCTCTTTCACCTTTACATCTTTTACCACCTCATTCAATCTCTGGCTCTCCATCCTCTCTCCCATATGCATCCACTTTAATACACCCCCACTATCCCACTTTCTGTAATTTCCTACCCCATAATCACCCCCACTACTTGGAAAATCATCAAAAAATCAAGCTTTTAATTTCCACAGATTGAACAACAAAAATAGAGTAGATTGGTGACCTTTATTTCCTTTTGCAACAATGGCTTTTCTTTTCTTGCTTTTTGGGAAGCTTCGTTTTATAACATTCGTATTGTGCCTTGCACTTCTCCACTGACTGCACAAGAGCACCAATTAAAGGAATGCAGTGGACTCTTTACTGACTTCTCTGTAAGTCACAAATACAGGGCTTGTGGAACTCCCTGAAACCACAGAGCCCAGACACTGCTGCAAGCTCACTCAATTGCAAAGGATGCCCTTTTCAGGCTTTGGTTTTAATAGGGTTGCGAGATCAACGAGCAAACGTTACCCATGTAGGGTATTGCAGGCTTAGAACTTCTATTTCAGTTAATTCTTGTTTCCCACACAATAAATAAACGTCCTTACAGTGGATTTTTTTCAGAAATACGAATAAGACTTTCTTCATGTTATATAACAACGCTTAGTAACTTCAGGGAGTATTATTGCATCAATAGCTGTTTTGGGTAATTGTTAGCAGTTATTCTGCACTAACATCAGACACCGAGTTGGGTGCAGCGGGCTCTATTATCTTGGACGGTCAGACACAGAGGTGCTGCTACTTGGACTGTCACCTCCCTCATAAAGGGGAGCACTGCGGCTGGACAGAAGTTCACAGACCCTCGGGTAGATCTACGCTGCTGATCTGAAGGGTACAGCGCTGCAGCTGGACGTTTGTAAGCACACAGACCCTCATGCATATATGCACCTCTTGCTGGGGAACTGAAGGAGCATTAGTGACATGGAAGCTCACTGCCCTTTGCATGTTGGCCAGGCTACTTGTCTCAGAAAAAAGGCACAGCTGCAAAGTTCAGGTGCACAAAGGCCCTCGTGGCTGGGCAGCAGTAAAAAGGCTTCCGGTCTTGGCAGACCTGGTCTCACCAGCCTCCTCCCAGCAGTGCACTCCATACCTGGACTCAAACTCTGGGCAGACGCGGGTCCGATTCTCTGCATGCCTGGCAGCATATCCTCTTCACCAGCGTCTAAGTATTTTCCTCCGTCCTGAAGCATATTGCTCCTTTTGTCTCAGCCTTTCTCTACAAAGTGGTCCGCGGCTCTTCCAAGTAAAAAGGTTAACTATGAATTATCTACAGGGGATAGCTTATTGTCAGAGAGTGTCAGTTGGACCCCAGACAACTGATCGATCAGACTTGAGGTTGACCCCATACGTCTTGTGTGAAGCAGTCATTTAAGCGTTCATTTCCATTGGATGTGATACCGCTCCATGCCAAAGCGATATCATGCAGAATTGTCACTCTGATTTAGAAGATTGAAGTCAGACAGCATCAGCATCCGCCAGTCACAGGCTGTTGCAGGGTCTTGACTTGTTCAGTGAAACTGAATTTAGGATGTGTTGACCTCTTTGTGTCCTCTTGGCTTCAGTGTTGTTGCTCAGGTGTTGCTCCTCCCAGGTCACAGACTGACCTGCTGGAACTGGCTTAGTTCAGAAATTGACCCCTCCTGTTCCATTCAAGCTTATATTACTTTAAACAAGACAACTCTTGGCTTTACTATGGTCTCTGCAGGGAAGGGAGAGAGGAAAGATCAGCAAAGATAGATAAGCAGCAAAAAGGGGGCAGCAGTTCACACCTTAATGGCTATATATGTACGGGGACCCTAAACCACTGCTACTCCACCTTATGTACCCAAGCACTCTTCACACACCACATGAAATGAATGCATTCTAGATTTAAAAGAGGAAGGTTGTGAACATGACGATTTGTAGGTGAAGATGATTTATAATTAATATGGAGAAGTATGTTATCCTTCCAGAAAGGGATTTGAAGTTTGGGGTTGGCTACAGTTGAAGCATATCTCACTTAAAATTCCCAAGACCCTAACATTTGAGGGTTCTTGAGCAGTTAAAAGGAAAGCACTGAGGAACGGTCAGTGGTATGAAGAAAGGGTGAAATTGACAGAAGAGGGAAGAGATGACCTGATTTGGTAGGTGGAGAATTTGAATGATTGGAATGTGCAAGCAATTATTGGCAAAAGCCTGAATTTTACTTTGGAATAACATGCAAGTTACCACTGGGACTGAAAGAGGCCAGTGCAACATGGGCTGGAATAGTGGACTCAGCAAGTACAGTGTTCGAAGATGAAAGCTTTTTTATTTGTGATGAGAGGTGTTCTTTGATGGTGTAAAGAAGACTGCAGTTTACATTTAGGTAGTGTGGCAGCAGTACAATATACAAGTATCTACCTTGTTTAGTCAATATGATGGCAGATTGGACTTTGAGAAATTTGACAGATTACAGTGATTGGATGCTGAAGAAGCATGCAAGGAAAATTCAGGCCAGTTTGGGTCTTTTAGTGGAGGATCTGTTTCCATCCAGTTTAATGGCTCCGTTATGTAGGCTGTAACAAGAGGCGCCTATGCAGTTTTGGAGGATAAGAGCATCCACGTGTAGAAGGTAAGATTCTTAACCATACTCTTTCGATGATGACTGGTGACCCATACAGTATGAACGTCGTTCATTGAAAGCTACTGCTTTGCTCGGAGAACCATGGTCTCCTGGAAGAAGGAGGATAGAATGTTTGAGTACTTTGGTGCCTAAAAAGGAGTGTAGATCCTTGGAATATTCTGATGTAATTGCAGTAAAGTGTTTAACATCATAATTTAAACAAGCATTTACAATGCAATGGTCTCGGCATTATTAAAGGTAGAGCTATTGGCATTGCTCATGACATTTTTTTTTAAAATCATAAATAAATGGCATTGTCATTTACATTGCCAATAGCTTAATCGTTAAATAAATGGCATTGTCATTTACAATGCCAATAGCTTAATCGCTCGCAAATGCATTGCTTATTGCATTTACACCCACACAGAGCCACACACACAAAGCCACCCACACACACATACAGAGCCACCCACACAGAGCCACTCACACAGAGTCATTCACATAGAGCCCCCTACACAGAGCCACCTTCACACAGACAGAGCCACCCACACATAGAGCCACCTACAAAAAAATCTATCCACACAGAGCCACACACACAAAGCCACCCACACACACATACAGAGCCACCCATCAGAGCCACCCACAGAGTCATTCACATAGAGCCACTTACACAGAGCCACCCTCACAAAGACAGAACCACCCACACATAGAACCATCTACAAAAAAAGCTATCCACACAGAGCCACACACAAAGCCACCCACACACACATACAGAGCCACCCATCAGAGCCACCCACAGAGTCATTCACATAGAGCCACCTACACAGAGCCACCCTCACAAAGACAGAGCCACCCACACATAGAGCCACCTACAAAAAAAAGCTATCCACACAGAGCCACACACACACACAGCCACACATATCATATATCATATATCTCATTGGTGTCAGTGCTCAAGATATTTCTGGATTCATCAGTAGCATTTGACATTGCCCATCATGAGATTATTCTGATTATGTTCCAAGCTATTGGCATTGTAAATGACACATTTTTTATTTATGTGTTGGTTTTGAAAACAGATAAATAAATGGCATTGTCATTTACAATGCCAATAGCCTAATATCTCGCAAATGCGAGACCTATTGCAGTGTTCGTGCAATGGTATTGTCCTTGGTGCATCACTGGTTCACTATTCTAAGCTGGTTGAGATATTGCTTCTAAATGAGTCGCCATGTTGGAAAGTTAAAACAATGATAAACTATACACCATACCATTCCAAGATGGCCACCCACAGTTATGTTTACCTTATTCTTTAATGCAAAGCATTTTTTTTAAACTTTTTTCTGCTTTTGTATAAATGTATCTTGCATATGTTTACTTACATTGAGTGTGTGTTTTACTAATCATGAGTTAAATAATAAATTCGGGTGAGTGGGTGAATGCAATAATGAGTCAGAGAATGGAAGGATGCATGTGTGGAAGAAAGAGCTACTGGGCACATTTGTGATGAGTTAGTGAATGAGTGCCTAAACTCATCAGAGACTGAACAAACAGAGGGGGAGGTCCTTGGTTGTTGGACTAGATGCCAGCCGGCATACATGGTGACACACACAATGAATGTGTACTGACACCATCTTAGTTTGCAGAGTGTTGACACAATGTACCAGGACACTAACAGGACGATTACTGTGCCCTGCCAAGATGTGGATCATGAGTAGCTGTTTGATTCAGAATCTAACTGAATACCACTTTATTTTACCAATGCGATCACCACATAACTGTGAACTACCCTCATTGTGCCTCATGGAGGTACACTTCAGAGAGTGTGGAACCTCAACTTCATGTATGTATTGATGCATTTTAAGTTAGGTTTATGCATATTCAAATGCCCTTCCACCTAGCCTCCACCCTGACCCACTTTCCACTTACACCATGGCAATTGCAAATTTCCTACCTGGTCCAGGTCATTGCGCAGAGCGATTTTGCTGGTGACCAGTTCATGAGCCAGGTCGTCCTTCTGCTCGAGACGCATGCTGGCCTCCTGCAGTCGCTGGTTTTCTCTCTGTGGAAGAGACATGCAGACCATGAGAATGAGTTAATCATCGAAACGTTGAAGAGGGATTGACATACAGTGGGCAAAGCAAACAAAGAAAGCAAAACGTCGCCATCAGAGCAGCATACATGTAGCATAACTGCAGCTTACAAGGCAAGAGAAGGATCAAGGGGTGGCTTGGACTGCAGTTACTCAAAATGGCAGAAGTTTTTTTCACTCAAGAAAGGAGTCACTTCACCTGCAACATGTAGTCAAAACAGGTGCCTGGCTCTTAATTGGTAAAAGCAAGGAGCGAATGTAACAATCTACGCAGCATACGAGTTAGCAACATATATGCAGCTTACATTATACCTTGAGTGATGAGGGATAGCCCGGTTGTGGATACACATGTAGTGTAGTTCCTATTTTCCCTATAGGCCCTGCGCATTGGAATAACATAAACAGCAGTGTAGACGTAGAAGTGCGGTCTTTCAGGTCTCTACTGACTATGTTAGACTTAATTGGGTTTGTACCAACTAGCTCAGAGGTCACTGGAAACTTTCTTGACTGAATAGGAAGTGATCAGCTCCCCTGGCTCAGACAAGAAGGGATTCAGTTTTCCAACAACCGCATAAACATGACAACTTTGCTCCTTTAGAATAAGAGTCAATCTCTAGAGTCGTGTGAAACAATAGACAGCTATTTCACTCAGTCAGTTGTGCAAGAATTACTTTCACCAAGATGCAGAGAATAGAGAGACAGGCATTTTCAATAAAAGGTATTAGTTATTGAACAGTATTTCTTCTCATGCAAGAGAAATGAATTGCCACAATTGCAAGACTTGTTATTATAAAAAATGCGTACAGTAAAAGGAGGATTGCGAAATAATACTGTAAAAGCATTGATATGGTTTCTTAGCCATACAATGGTTAAAATGAATAAAATATATACATTCATATATACATTTAGCTAACGTCCTCAACTGGTGCTTCTAACTACGCCTACCCCGGTGTACCTGACCTAAGCCTAATACATGGGAGGGAATAAGTAAGTAGCAGTTTAAGTTAAGTTGGTTTTGCCAAGGGTTTGCTTCAAGAATTCTCTCTAAGGGTTTAGTCAACACTGTACCTCTGGAATAGAATGTTGGAGGTCTTGTATCTCCTCTCAGGACTCGATATCCCAGTTACCCGCAAGGTTAGGCTGGAAACGCCGGGGCTGGATTTTCTCGGCAGGAGAAAAGACAGGGTCTTTCTCAGCGCGTCAAGGAGGAGGAGGGGCAGCGTCCGTGGGCTTCTCGCATCTGCTGGGCTCTACAAGGGACAGCTGTTCTGCTCCTGTATTCTCTATCACCACCGCTGTGTTTGCTTAAGGCAACGTTGGTAATATTTATACCTGGAAGGTGCATTGTTTGACGTAAGTTTTTGGACATAAGACGTCAATAAAGATGTCACTAAGAACCAGTCGTTCTTACAGTGCTCATTAGAGTTCTATTACTAATCAAAACATAGCAAGCGGGGCTTTCCCAGGTTGCTGGGGGTTTTATCTGTTGAAAGAACTCGGTGTGTAATCTAGGAATCTAAGATAGTGGCTTCTGCTGTGTCATCTACTGTAATGAGCTGCAGAGTTTCTGAAATATGGCTCTGATCGTTTATGCCATTATAGGGGTATGGATTGATTATAGCCGTATAGGGGCATAAGGTCACAATATTGATCGGGGTCCTAGATAGAACACGACACCCACTCCACAAATTTATGTCCATCAAATTACTAAAAACTAAAGCAATAAGATGCATGTGTAATACTTCCCACCCCAAAATACATATTGCATTTGAAATGGCGTATTTGAAATACATGAAAATATAGGTACTGTACGTCTTTAAGCATAGAAATCATTAAAAAATTATAGCATATGTAATCAGTTGAACGATTTTGCCAAAAATTTCACATAAAATATCTCTTTATACAGAAAAGAAGGGCGAGATTATTTCATCACATATAAATGCATTTGCTGTAAAATGTACTAGAGGCTGAGGTAAAGTTATTTTGTCTCTAGATTTACTAAAAATAGAAGTTCTGTTCTTTATGAATAGTTCTACTTTAAGCAAAGGTATTCGTGCCAGGAAAAAAAGGTAAATATTTTGAAAAAGTGTTCAATAAAAAAAAAAAATGTTTATGGTGAACGGGGGAATAGAGTTCCAAACGCTTTTTAGTCGTTTTTGTTGATCAAAACTGAAGGCCAAAATCAGAGTTCATGGGAACGCTGTGCGCTGGAATGCTTTTCAAAAAATCATTGTTGTTGTTCAGGGGAGAACATCATATCAGACAGGCTCTTAAAGAATAGGTCTACATATTCAGGTGACATCCTATTTCATTCAGATACTCATAAACAACCTAGAGACTCATCAGCTACCATATACTTCAATATTATTACAATAAATTGACATTCTTTTGATCGCCGCAATGACTAAAGAAGCTTGCAAGCAAGACACAATCGCCTTGCTCAACCATTTAGCAGAGAATGGTCATATGATCTCACCCAAGAAATTGCAATACTGTCAAAGTGAAGTAGTGATCTTGAGGCATTAGACAGAAAAGGGAGTGAGACGAGCGTCTCACGAGCGCATGGAGACAGTCCTTAAGATGAAGTTTCCAACCACCCAGAGAGAGGTGAGGATGCCTTTGGGCCTGGTTGGCTACTGCCGACAATGGATTCTGAGCTTTTCCTTCGTGGCAAAGTCTTTGATTAGGCTGGCGTATATTGATGTCATTGACCTGGTTCCAAGGGATGACAAAAGTATGGAATTCTTCCAGGAGCACACAAACCTGCTTTTTAGGGCACCAGCTCTTGGAATGCCATACTACACAAAATAATTCTAATCTTTTGTCATGAGAGAGATGGGTATGCTTTGTCTGTACTAATTCAAGCCCATGGGGGACACAGGGCCCCATCGGTGACTTCTCAGCTACTCTTAATCTGGTGGCTGCAACGTAGCCCGGTTGTCTCAAAGCAGTCGGAGTGGTAAACCTCTAGTATTCAGCAAACTGAGGGAAAAGTGATGGGCTACCCCTTAGTTGTAATGGAACCCCATTCCATCGAGATCCTCCTGACCCGTTACAGAAATCAACACCAAATAGCTGCCTAACCCTCTACATCAGAATAATTTTGGCAGCAGAGAGATGTTTTCATTCTGAATATTAGATGCATCATGAATTGTACTTACGCTAACGTAGGTTGTGTTTACACTGTCCTCCATCTTGCGCCAATGTCACAAAACATCACATTTACTATTGCTGTTTTTCTTGCTCGAAATAAAGGATTATGAGATTCACACGAATAACCAGAGAGTATTCCCATGGACTTTCCCCTCACTGTACTTAACTAAGGGCACTTCAATTGTTCCAGGCTATTGTTACACAAGATATCAATTTGGATGCTCGATTAAATTGTGAGAATACCTACAAACTCATTGTACTACTACCATGAAAGAAACTCAAATGTATTCTGTAGTAAAATGGTTCCCTATTAGTACATACTATGAAAACTGTGTAAGCATGTAGAATGTAAGAACATCTTTGTTAGATCCATATAAGGGGACATGTAGATTTCTATGTACAGGAGACCTTTTACCCTTAGAAGGTAAATCTGTGCAGAATTTCAAGTAGAACTTTAAGGAGTTCTCTGTACCTATGATCGGTATGCTTATTATGGCATGTTCTATGTGGTTTGCCTACCAATCATTTATATAAAGCTTTGAAATGACAACAATTGTCTGTCATTCTTAAAAGAATGTTTATCACCTGCTACTGAGCTTAATTGATTATATAGGAGTGATGTCTCCAGTCGGGGAGAACCAAAACTCCATACCAGGACTGCACCGCTCCATGTCCTAGCTGTTGGTTTGCCTAATGAGTTGGATTTTATGATAAGGTTGCTCACCAACTTTCGTCTGGAAGACATGGTTCTGGGTGAATGAATGAATGAATAAAAGAAGTCTTTTAAAGCGTGAACAAATAAGTACAAAATACTTGCCACTGGAATCCCTATACTATAAGTTATTAGCCTCCCTTTCTCCAGATGTCCCATCATCAATCCTGAACAATTATGAGTCTGTGCATGCTTGTGTGAGTGTACATGATGGTTAACTGTGTTATGTTCCAATAATGTATCAAGAGAGTCAGGTAATATAATACATCAAGAGACCGAAGACAGGATGATATGTACATATGTCCCACTTTTATGGTATTTATTTTTTGGACATATCTGTCTGTACTTATCCATATATTTTTTGGGTTATGTGAAAAAAACTTAAGCTTAAACTAGTTTATTTCCACATTTATTCAAAAAATAAATATACACTGATACGCGAACACCTGACATAAATACCCATTAATGATAAATCAATAAAATAATATGAAAACTTTACTTTTTTGTATCAACGTTGTACACATCTAGAGCTCTTTAAGCCTAATCAGGAAACTTTTTGTCTTTATTTTCTTACCTGTCAATCTGCACAGTTGTTGACTTGCAAGTCAAGACGTTCAGAATTTAGAATCACTCAAAAAACAAACACATTTCTGTTTTTATCCATTATTAAATATAAATACAGACTGCAAATAAATAATTTTCTTTCTGTATTTATCTGTAAAAATCAGTAAAAATGGAAAACAGGCAACCTTAATTTTTATACACATATTGTTCGTATATATTTTATGTTAAACGTTTCCTTAGGCTCAGCTAGCATGAAAAGGATGTTTTTTTTCATAAAGGGGAAGCCTTATATGTTATATAATTGATGTTGTAGCTTATTCAGAAGTTGGAGTGTACGTTCAAAACACATTTTGCTGTATTAACAACACTTTCTGTCTGTGCATCTGAGAGGGTTTTTGGTCTGGCTGTTGAGACAGCCGAGGTTGTGTCGCCATCCTCCCCTCCCCCACCCAAAAAATAATTTAAAATATATATACATATAGAGGTGTTTGGGCAGCAGGCTACAAAAATTAGTCTGTTTAATTGTTATGCACATTTTGTTTCTGTCCGCCACAGCATACAGCTTGAGTCAGCTCACATATCCCATTGGCTCCCTTCACTTTGAGTGACTGCACAAAGCCTCAATACATTTTTCACACCCACCTAGAAATAGCATCTTTCTCTGCTGTTGCAAATCTGTTCAACTTGAGTTTTTTTTTAAATTTAATTTAGGTTTAGTATTATCATAAAGTACCAGCTAATTATTTACCTGTACTTCTTTTTAAAGTTTGTTAGAAAGTGTTTAAGTGGCATTGTAAAATTGTAGCAGCCTAGGATTTGAATGCTTGGTTAGTTAGCAATTTTTCTTGTCCCTTCACAAGTAATAATAAAATCATTGTGTCACTGAAAGGCGTGTTTAACACACACACTTGTAAAGAAGCTGCCTCTGTGACTGGCTTTGTCAATGCTTGTCTAAATTGATATATGAAAGGTTCAACTAATAATGGTCAGTAGTTGTAAACAGAGCATTCAGGTGTACCGTCCATGAAGAAAATGCTGAATAAACAAAGAGGGTTGAGGAGCTCTGTGAGGTTGTTCAGTGCTATCTTTAAGTACTTTGTGGTGCTGACCAGTTAATACACTGTTGGGAAGTAAATTACATTGAGACTGGGCATCCCATTGGGTAAATCATTGTTTCACAAGCATTATGTGGGATCATTAAATCATGGTAAATATTCAATGTACATGGCAGCATCCCCTCAAAATATGGGGTTTGATACCACTACTTCGTGTGCAATAAAATTAGCCAAACAAGTAACTTACCTATATGGCCAGCATGCCAGTGAAAATAAATGATATTTAAAGGAAATGCACCACTAAATATAAAGTAAAAAAAAACAAATATCATGTTCTTACCTGATTTCATTCTTCTTACATTAGTACAGCCTAATATAAGAAATATTTGTTTTAGTGTCTCCTAGATCCGATGCTGTAGTTAATTTACAGAGGAAAACTGACTCCCACGCTTACAAGGCCTATTTAACGTAGTTATAGTTCAGTGCCCAGATGCAACATATCTTTTGGTTCTGGTTAGATGCCTTTCTTCATGACCTCTACATAAGGGAAATAATGTAAGCTTGGCATATACCAGGCAGCACCACTGGGGAGGGAGCATCATGGCCCTCTCGACCTTTTGCCACTGGTGAACTGTATTTGTTTGCATATTATAACATAATAATGTTTATTATTCTTTTTCTCAGATTACGAAAAAACAGTGTTGCTGGAGTGGAGCTCTTCGACTCGGATTTACTTCCAAGGATCCCTCGCGGATTAATCCGGACACTCTTCCCAAATATGCGTGTCCAGACCTAGTGTCCCAAAGTGGCTTCTGGGCCAAAGCACTTCCTGAAGAGTTTGCAAATGAAGGAAACATCATTTCATTCTGGGTGGACAAAAAGGGCCGTGTGTTTTATAGAATCAATGACTCTGCTGCTATGTTGTTCTTCAGCGGTGTGAGGACTACAGAGTCGCTTTGGGCATTGATCGATGTGTATGGCCTCACACGAGGAGTACAGCTTCTTGGTATGTAACCTTTACATTTCCTATAATGCTACCTGCACTGCAGCAATGGTATTTTAATTTTGTGTTATAGTGATATTCATGAACCGCTCAGAGAAGCTTTTCAGGAAGAAGCTACAATTCTTCTCTTGAAATTGGTAATGGAAATTCAGACTGGAAAAAGATTGAGTGTAATATTTAGTGAATCATGCTATCTAAAGCTAAATGCAGATTAAAAGGAAGTGAGAAACCATAAATTACTTGAAAATACTACTATCCGAAAGTCAATGTAAACAAATGAGCTTTTGAGTGACCCTGTCATATCCCCCCTGTATGCTTATGTGCACTGTAACCCCTTCTACATATCCACCTTCGTGATGCCAGTGGGATGTTTTTTCTGCTGAGTCATTTAGAGCTAGCAAGGAGACTATCAGCAAAGTAAAAACTCCAGAAACAACTACTACTTGATTGCTGTTCCTAACTTAATTGCTAATGTCCTCTGGATTACAAATAGTTCTACATGCCAAACGAGGAACAACAAAAGGCAGCAGCAACACAGGGTCCAGCTCATTAACATGAAGCATTCCCTCAATATTTTAAAGGCCAGATATATGACCCTTTTTTGAGCCCGCAAACAGGAGATCCTCACGTTTGCGACCACAAAAAAGGGTGATGGCATGTACAAATGCTATTTTGTGAGTCAATAGCATTTGGAACTCCCGCTATTCGGAAAAGTCAACCCTTCCTAATAGCGAGTCAACATGCCATGTACAATTGTTTTGCGACCGCATTTGCGACCAGAAACCACTCGCAGTTTGCAACCCTTTGTGAGTATGTGAGAAAATATTTTTAATATCAGGCAGACCGCTGTCTTCACTTAAAAAATTTAACTGCAAAGTTTCATTTTTCGTTTTTAAATGCATCCAGTTTTCCTTCAAGGAAAACAGGCTGCATTTAAAAAAAAAAAAGACTACTTAATTTAAAAGCAGTCCCAAACATGGTGGTCTGCTGACCCCAGCAGGCCAATATCCCTGGGAGTGCTGGCCATTCCAAATGGAGTAGCAAATTGCACCTGCCTCATTAATAATCATGAGGCATGTAGGGCATGATTTGTGTACAACATTGGCGCTTGCACAATGAAGAATTGCAAATTCAAGCATACATGTACAAAGGGTGGAGGTAGACCTGTATTGTGTTACAGCCATTAAAAGGTTGGTATCACTAAGGCACAGAGGGCAATCAGTGGGCTAAAATCAGTGTTCATAAATAGCTTGTCCACAAACTAAAGAAGTAAAATTGACTGAAGTGTCCTATAAGCCAACTGGGAGGTCATATAATGCATAGATGATAGGTTCTTATAGGAATCAAGGATTCCGTATATGGATGTAGCAGGTCCAGACTGACCAGAACGTGCATCGGCCGTTTCCGCAGGAGACTGGAATGGTGGCAGACGGTTTTGTCACAGTGAGTGCTGGTTTTGTTACTGGGGGACAGTTGTGCAATGGTGCTGCAGTATCTGCCCCCCGTAACAAAAGCAGCAAGCACGCATTTCCAGCCTCCCGGGGCCAGGCAAGGGCTGACCAAGAAAATTGCAGGTCTGCTTTGGCTTCCCACTCCAGCCCTAGGATGTAGTCTAGGAAACTGGGCTGGTCTGATAAACTAAAATCATCCACAAAGATATGGTGGTAAGGAAATTTAGAATTGAATCTGCTGCCTGGCTGTGGCCTGACTTCAATTTTCTTTAAGTGTCTTACTTCTTTCCTGCCCAAGAGGAAGCATAGAGCCAGCCCAATATAAAGACTTGCACAGAAAAAAGAACATCTGAGCAGACAACTTTAGAAACATGCCAACAAGTAAAGAGCAGATTGGGGCTCCGACCCCTCAGGCCAAACACGCTTAGGGAGATTACAATCTGCAGGTGTGGCAATGCAGGCAGATTGCAGAGCTTGAATAAAATACATTTTGTACATGGCCCTATTCACAAGCATTTAGGCTTTTGCAAAAGTTAATGCATGTTCACAACTTATAAAAACTGGCAGGCGTATTGTAAGCAAGTGCATCCCTTGTTCACAAAGGAATGCAGGCGGCTGTGTGCTCTCCCTTGCTACCCTTCCCATTACCATTTAGAGTAGAACTACGGCAGGGGAATGGGCTGTACCTTCATTGTGCACATCTTCCTTTGTCGTCCTGGAATACAACTGCTCAAGCAGGTTATTAGTTTTGGTATACATCAATCCAGTTGTACCCCTCAGTTAGGAGAAGAAGTAAAGTCATTGGCATGTCTCAGGAATGGCCCTAAAACGCACATGGTCAGCGACTGGCTGCCGCCCCCCCCCATCTGACCACACCAACCCCCAGACACACGAACATGAGACCTGGTTATCTTTGGAAGGCGGGAGGTCACAAGACCCCCCCGGCCGTATTTATTAAGATATGAATTTAAAAAAGGTTTAATTGCAAGGTCAACAATTTATACAAAAATCAGCAGGACATTAGATACAATATTGTCAACAAGTTTGAGAGACTAACCTTAACAGAAACTCTAATACAGATTGTTTCCTAACCGAATCTAACATCCTCATCTTGATTTTTGTATACTACATTTCTGGCCATATGGCAAGGTCGCTAACCGGTGTCAGGTCCTATAACCTGCGCCTCACCTAGAGATGTGCGCATGCGCAGCCGGGCCTGGTAATTACCCGGTCCACGCCGTGAACTCCATTTACCCACTAAAGGAGGGCCCTTACTCTGCGCCATCTGGTGACGTCATGAGTATGCACGCGCGTGCGGCTACCAGCCTAAGGAAAGCGTGACTACTCCAACCCGCGCCCCTTTGAAGCACCAGTTACCTTGCCCCTGAAGTTCTAGGAGGGGCCAATGGCCCCTCCCCCTGGGCGGGAACCTCCATAGGATGATGCCCGCCCCCTCAGACCTTAAAATAGCTGCTCACCGGTCATGACCTTACCGCATGCCCCATACCTAATAAATACGACGACCTATGGGAAAAAATTCTAATGAACAACTACTCTAGCTAACACATCAAAAACATTAATGTAAATCTACAAAGGGAAAAAAGGCCTACACACAATTGCAACATCATAACATATTTCAGCTCAGTTCACTAAAGGGAAACAAATTCCTAAAGAAAGCATCATCAGCATAATATACAAACCAGACAAAGTTCACTTACGCATGGCAAAGATGGCAACAATCACCTAACAAATTACACCTAAACCAGACTAATGCAGCATCAACCATTTAGTTCCAGGGATGGTGGGTGGGGAAACAAGAAGCCCCGAGCGCGGGGCACAACACGCTGTGGGGGAGTGTCCAGAGAACAAGAGGGGCTCCTGGGCGATCCCCGCTTCTTTATTCACAAGGGACCGGGTGGGGGTGGCTACGCCCCCCACCCAGCCCCTCCTGCGGCCCGCCCTCCCTGACCCGGACATCCTACCATGGTATCCGGGTCAGGGAGGGCGCCAACCAATCGGTGGTGGGGCGCGCCGGGGAGGGCACGCCCCACCACCGAGAGGCACGAAGGGGGAGGCGGTCGCCGCGCCGCCATGCGGGCGGGGGGGCCAAGAGCCCCCCCTTTTCATATTCACAGAAGTGTGCTGCCTTCCTATCCCTCTCCTGCAAGAAACCTGCTCTTCACAAATGTACAGGTACACTTTTGTGTATGAGGACTCCGGTTCAGACAGAAGGGACTCTCAGAGCAGCCTCTGTATCAGAATTGCAGAGGAATAGCCAACAGTCAACCAGGCAGACATTTAGGGCTCTATCCACACAGATACATTTACATCTGTAAATCTTGCTTTATAAAAGTATTAGGACATTTAATTAAGTTTATCAAAAGACTATAACTACAAGTATTTAGATATACAATTTAAAGGGAAAATCATTTAAATAATCAATTTTATGCTGGCACTAATGAAATAAAAAGTTACAACACATTAACTCCTAAAATTAAATTGTTATAAATTACAAATAAATCGAAATATATTAATTTATAAATACTAATGTTAAAACAATAATTGTACAATATTACCCACCCTCACTAATAATTTTGCTTTTGTTTTATTTGTAGGAATTTGATTACAATTTCTATATTTAAGTTAAATGCCTTTTTGTATTGATAAATACAGGTTTAACGTTTCTTTTTTTGATTAGATTAAGTGTAATATTTAATTGAAAAAAATAATATTTATATTTTATTTTTATCGCTAACTAAACATAGTTTAAATTCAAAATGAATGTACATTAATTCCTATGGGATGTTAGTTTAATTCCATGTCTACTTTATTTTCTTCCTGATTGAGTTGCAGTACTGGTGGTTGGCCATTTGTGACTGGGCTGGAGTACTACTAGGGCTACAGTAAAATTAGAAGTGTATTTTGTGAATTTGAATGGCCCTATTCTTATGTGGGAAGTGTTTGTATAAGCCTGTCCCTTACTAAACCCCTCTGCAATTATAACTTTACCCCGCACAGTTTTTAGGAATAAATACCCATTTTCTCACTAGTCCCTCCCACGTTCCATATTTACTACAGAAACATATACCTATGTGTGTGAAGATCTGTGACACAGTGGCAGAGATTGCCATAAAGAAAAGATAGGAGAGGTGGAGAGTTCCATCTATTGGTTTCTAAGTTGCATTTAGCCGTAAGTAAATTGTAATACTGGAGTAATACCTTGCAGTCTCCGAAATGCAGTTTTTCAATCAGGCCCCTAATTTGCAGCATCATGACCCTCAAGTATACTGAGGAGTCTTCCCTATCTGCAGAGTGATGATGCCTTAGACCTGCAATTAACAAAGCGTACTCTGCCCGATGAGTCCTAGGCATCTGACAGAAAGAGTAGCCACTGGTTATTTGGCCCCTGTCCTGCATTGTGATGTGTAATTCTTAAAAGAGCAGTGGGAAGCATTCCTCTAAATCAAATGGCAACAGCCGTTAGATAAATACAACTGTAACCTAGCAATAGAACCCTGTTAAGGCCCTGACCATATCAAAGTAAGATGGAACGTTGTGGCAGCCATGATGGAAATTATTCATTGACTTTGGGTTCATCATGGCAAAACTGCTTTCTCTCATATCAAGAATGTATCCAGTATAAATTTGATTCAAGACGTTTCAGCTGGTATCTATAATAATGAACCATACAAGGGTCTTAGTTATGATAACCCACCACATTGTAATTTTCACACCAACTGTTTGTGCACTTGAATGACATGATCTCTGCCTAATTGCATTAACATTTCTACTAAATCTCACCAAGTGAAACCAAGTAAGGTCATATCTAGAAACAAATGGAATCTGTCAGTATCACAGATTGAATACTTTCTCTAAACACTTGCATGCTCTCTTTCAGTATCACACGACAGTATTGCATTTTATAATTCAACACGTGAGAAAGTTGTTGATCTTTTTGAGTCCTCCAATCCGAGGAAAAGAACAACAATTAGTTCTCAGAGAACTTAAAGTTCCTAGAAATAAATCTGAATCTTGATTTTCCTCTGATCTTTCGATGTGGCTTGAAATCGATAGGAAAATGCAAATGCAAATTAGATTTGGTTGACTTACTGTGAAATACGGCATTTCACCTATG
Organism: Lissotriton vulgaris; assembly: GCF_964263255.1. Lineage (NCBI taxonomy): Eukaryota > Metazoa > Chordata > Amphibia > Caudata > Salamandridae > Lissotriton > Lissotriton vulgaris. The sequence goes on along the minus strand of NW_028252339.1, from coordinate 172,111 downwards.
TTCTACATCAAAAAACAAATTGGCTACATTAAAGTGTTATATATATATAACCACAGTTGTGAAACTTAAAAACCCAATGGCTATTATATTGATTCAATTACGTGTATGGAAACGCAGGTTAATTCTGTTGTCAGGAACTTCCTATTTAATCTTAGATAAATGGTGTTGAGTTGATTTTTTGTCTATATTAATGTACTACTCTGTCCATCAATCTCTACATTATCTATGACCTGGACAATATTTGACCACTGTGACATCATGCATGCAGGGATATCCACTATCTTAATTCATCAAGGTCAGGGATGGTGCAAGAGTTACATCTATCCCTAGTCAAATGCTATTTTTCAACCCCCTCAGGAAAAAGGGAGGTTTTCTTGTTAAATAGCTAATATGATGATTCCACCTAAGTTTGCCTGCCCACATAAGCTATATTTTTACATGCCTCTTATGATAACACTTCTGTCAGAATTGGTCAGTGGGCCATGCAGATACAGGCAATACTAAACACTCCTTAACCACATCGCTGCTGTGCATTTCCCCCCCCTGTGCTGATTTATGTGGAACTCCATTGTTCATGACGAGCTCAGCTCATCATGAGTGTATGGAGGTGTACATCATGACGAGCTGAGCTCGTCATGAGCGTCCAAGGAGTTAAGCGAGGATGCAGAGCCCCTATCAACCAGTGATTCTAAATCAAGATCTGCAGTGGAAAGTAGACCTTGCTAAGCCTTTTTGACTCTCCAGGTAGATATGTCTGAGCAATTAAGGCCTAATTCGATGGAAATCGGATGGAGCCAGTCTAAATATAGAGCGGTGCAATTAACTGTTACAGTAAGGTATGTATTTTGAACCATGGTTGATTGTTACAACACCCTTTTAAAAACTCACAATATGTTAAATATATTTACAGTTTAAACAGTAATCAAAAAATTGGAAAATACTCAAAACAAGTACAAAACAGTAAAATGGAAAGTTCACAATAAAACCTGTAATGTCACAATGAGAATTTTAATCTCATTTAGAAAACGGTGAATAAATATGATATATGGTAGTCTTACAATTCAGCAGTGAAATGATGGCCCCTGCTGAAACCCTCTCTATAATGTTTCTGAAGATCTAATGATCATGAAACGGTATTGTTTGGAAACCTCGGTGCCTGCCTGTAGTAGATAAGCACAAAACTACTCAATTCACAACCAAACTGGGTATTAAGATAATACAGGGTCTGCAAACAATAACTGTTCATGAAGCCCAGTCAATAACAATACATCTTATTGCAACAGAGGGAGATCACATTAATGCCAACATGATTACTTTATAGTTATTCAATTATGTTTAAGGTTCGAGACCCTAGAGGTCCACCTGCAACTCAGTGTTTCAAGGTTCATGTGGGGCTTAACTGAAAAAAGGATCATTGGCGACCTGCCCAACTGTGTGAGGCCATACACATATAGGGCTTGCTACAGACCATGAGGGTCTCTGGATCCAGGCTAGATGTTTAAAGAATCTGGGTCTGTTCTCCTTGGGCTTACACTCAAGTAAAGAAGCAACAGCAGCAAGGCAGTACAGCACAACTCCAGTGGTGCTTTCAGGCAAAGTCTTTACCAGAAATTAATTCTTATTCTGTTGCAGTGTGGTGAATCCATCGCATGGCAACAGGGTTCAGCAGCTTTAAGCCCAGAAGAAGCTGATCTGTAAACTGCTCAGCAGCTCCAAGTGACATTTTCAAATAAGGGGACATATTCCCACTCAGTGTTCAATGCATCATTCTATATCAAATGTTCAGACAGTCCTGCTGGGTTGGTCTTTCCCTCCTCTGGAGAGGTGCCGAGAATGATCTCCCAAAAATACAATGCAAACCGCCTATGATAATGTGCCCAGGCCTAAGTACACCTTTAAGGAAGCTGATCTGGCTGGAAACTGTGTGTATTCCCACCCAGTCTCAAAACTAAATAAAAACATGGAACAACAAAATGGGGGAAGGCCCTATCCTGATGGACATCATTGATCCTCTAGGAGATGAGTTGCGATGACACGTCCTCTGAGTGCCACAGCACACCCTATGAACAAGAATCCACTGCTACCAGTCAGCTTGGTGGAAGACTCACCTCTTCTGCCAAGTATTTTGTCTTGAGTAACTTTCCCAAGGCATTTGAAGTCTTTCTTCTCCCTCGTCCCTGAGCCTCCACTTTTGCCATTTGAAGGTGTCATGAACACAATGAAAACAAACTCACATCACTGGTTGGGGAGCTACTCTTAGTCTCTTGATTTTATTGTGCTTGAGCAGAAACTGTAAAACTGCCCTATTGACATGAAGCCAGTAGTGGAGGACCGAGATACCTGTGAGCGGCTGATCTGATTGAATTATGAATCGATCTTTTCAGAACACAGACATAATACCAAGGCACGCTGAGCTATTAGCAGTAATTCTCACATTGAGACATCCAGTATCCTGAAAGCAGAAACATTGAATTTGGACTTAGCTTTTTCTTTTCAATGGAGGAAATCTTCATTCCCATAAGCACCTGTTGGAAGAAAAATGTATACATTATTTACAGAAACACTGTTAGCCCGGTAGTTCCAGCTGTCAGTCCTATATCGGGCAAGTGTGAGTCCACCAATTGGAAAGATGTTTGTATTCATGAAATCACGTAACTGAGAAGTTCTTGGACTTGGTCAAGAAACATCACAGATGGCATGCTGAAGATCAGCTGATGGGTCATTGTGCTATGATTCTTGCTATAATATTAATAAATAATGCTAATTTGTTTTTATACTTACCACTGCATAATCTACTTCTCTATGTGCGCATTTTAAGCTGCTCAATTTAGCAACTTCGGAAAGATGGATGTCTGAGCTAACTTGACCACGATTTGAATTTGTGGCCTCCAGATCATATGGTTAAGCAGAACCTAGTTGAGACACTCTTCTGGCTTTGAATTACACTGTTTGCATGAATCACTAATGAGATATTTGTCGATGTGTCATTTTTATTGATGGAGCATGGATACTCTGATCATGGTTTAACTTTGTGACCCCATTCTTGTCCGTTGGCTTCTCACTGACTTTAGTCTCAAGGATGGCAATGGGTCTAGCCAAGCAAGTGTTATCATTTATTGTTACTGAGATGGACACATTGCTCATGTGTGGGCTTGGTGTGGGATAAGGGGAAAAAAATTGTTAAATCGTTTGCATCCTCATTTTATGTAGCTTGTTGCCTTTAAACCCCAACAACCTAGTATCGTTTGCTGGTTTTTCCGCATTGCTTTTTTGACATTTGTACATTTGTGCTTGTCCTCATGATCATTATTGTTGTTCAAGTTCAGTGATTCATAAAATACTTCAACATACATCAGCAGTACACTTCCATGTGTAAGACGGATATAGGACTCCCTACAAATGTTGCTTATTGCGTTTAGATTTGAGTGCTGGTGGGTAAACTGGCTCAGACACAAACTTTTTTAGCCCCAGCACCAGTTAGGAGTGGATAGCTGGCAGGCTAGCTGTCTGGGGTCTGTGTAATTTAAGTGCAGCTGGGAAATCCTTGTGGAAAGTATTGATATCCATGGAACCAAAGAAGCTGGATGCTACATCAAGAGGAGTCAGTTGCCAAGTGACACCTTTTTGTTTTGGCTTTTACTTTCAGTCGATAGTATAGCCAAATAGTCACAGAATACACTTGGAGGGTTGGGATTGTAGCAGATGTATTAGTCGCAATAAATGCAATATCCAGGCAGTATTAGTTCTTATAAAGCAGGTAAGACTCTCTTCATGCTAATATGAATTGTTTAGTAGTGACTGTACGTTAGAACATTAAGGATAAAATATCGAACAGTAAACATACTGGGGCCAAAGTATCAAATACATGTGTATCAAGAGAGTAAGTGCATGTATGAAAGTGTAGATTTTCAATTCTTATCTCAACAACTACGTACCTTGACAATACATATATCGTCATGGTGTATAGAAATATTTGCTGTTAAGAATAGTAAATTAACACATATCTACATAAATGCACCTTTACAATATTGTGGTAGTCTGTATTTTGGCCATGGGTTTTTGGCAGGTCGATATTATCATTTCGACATTCTTGTACGAAACCTAAGTAATTTGTGGAAGTTAAATTGCTAGTTATCCTCACCAAGAATCGGTGGGTACTCACTCTCTAAAGCCTATACTTAATAATGTTCTGCATGCCCTATAGCAGGGATGTAGTTACGTTAAGAGAGGCTAATGTGCTATTCAGTGTTCTGTGTCCAGTTTCTCTGAGTGTAAGGCTTTCATCAGTCTTACTCAGTCTTCCCAGCAGGTAACCTTAGGTCGGTGTCATGTTGACTTTCTGCAGACAAAGACTGTGGGAGTAGTCTCTCTCTCTCTTTGGTGCCGTGGTGGACTGTGTGCTGCAATTGCAGTGTACGGCTTTAAGAGACATAGTCTGTTATGGGTGTGATTTGCACACTGGGAAGGCGGTGCCAAGCTCAAGATCAGTCTGGGAGGGTGTTGGGCTGCTGGTATATTGGACCTGGAGGGTTGCTGATATGGAGACTTAATGGCCCTCAAGCATAGGGTCAACAATTCCAACATGGAGGATCGTGGGTCCCCTTTTCATACGGTGCCTCACACCAGAGGTGTATTAGAGAATGGGCAAAGTTGGCAATTGCCCAGCACCCCCACTTTTCCAGCTCCCGTTTAACTGATACTATTTGTATATACAGATTATTTTTAATTTGACATATGAGCCTGTCTAGTCTGCCAAGCCTTAATTAACACCTGCACTCTTAGCCAATGGGTGACAATTAAATCAATAATATATTACTTGTTTCCTTTTGGTGTCTCCTTTTTTCACCTGATCTTTTGTACCTCAACTAACTCTCTGTACGTCTCTCATTCTATCTGTCTCCCCATTTCTATGTACCCATCACCTTCCTGTCTTCCTCACCTCTCTCTCAATAAACTTCTCTTTACCCTGCGCCTCTCTACCTGTCTCTCATGACCTAATCTCACTCTTTTGCCACCCCTACCTCTTTATCTCCTCTCTCTACCTTAACTCTCTAACTTACACCTCTCATCACTTCACGCCTCTGTTCCCATCTCACCTCTCTGTGTCTCCCCTCCATTTACTTTGCCTTCCACATAGTGAGATGAGAGAATGGACAAGGCAGGGGAACTTGGTGAAGAAGAAAATGTATCAGTTTTATTTGATTTCACTTGATCCAATAATGAAAATGGTGACTGCTTCTTGTGAAGGCATATTTATTTGTTATTACAAATACCTAGCAGTTACCAAGTGCTTGGTCCATGCTTTATTTTAATATTACGCATTAGTTCATTAAACATCTACCAAGTCACCTCTACATGCTTTTCCTACAATTAGTGGAAGATTATGGCTAGCCTCTGATTTCCATGTAAAAAAAATGTTGGTGGGAGACAAATCTATATCCATGTGTAAAAAGACACAGCTTTATATATATAAAAATAAAATATCACTCAAGCTTTATTACAAACAATTTGGGTGATGAACCCTGAAGACCTTGATCTTTCAGCTTTTGTGGGTCACCATATCTGAAAGTTTAATGTGCAACTCAGTGTTGTTCCTCTTCAGAAGGTCTTGTAATTTTCCCAAAGAAGTGACCCTAAAATATATTTTACCCGGGTCCCTAAGAAATCTTTGAATAGCTCTTTGTCACACACAGGGTTAATGTCACCAACAGTGGAACAGTGTGGCTTTTGCAGGTATGAAAGCTCAAGGGCCCCAAAGCACAAGGTCAACACCACCCAGGGGAACCTTTTGATATTTCTAATACACGTTTTTGTTTCATTTGAGCATGAAGAAATGTAAGCTTGTTACATTCCTCTTACATTCCTGTATGTGAAAATGTTTACGCAAGTCAGTATTTCTGGGAATCTGTGACAGCTGAGGGCTCCCAGACGCACTTCTAAAAGTAGATGTTAAGTTGTGCTGGTGGGTGTCAGTGACCCGCACTGGCACTTCACTTAGGTGACCAGGACTCTTTCAGTATCTCCCCCCCCCATGGCAGTCTGATTGCCCCTTTAAGACTTTCCTCCTAGGTCAGCGGCTGCCTGCCCTAGTCCTCTCTAGTTACCCCGCCAAGCGAAGCCACACATGACAAGCTCCTTGCCACAGCCTTCAAGTGACACTGATATTAATCATATCATATGTGTGGGCTACTTAACCCGGCTGGTCCCATGACTGTTGTCTTGTCTCCACTGCTTTGGCCTCCCATTGGACACTGATGAGCTCAGCAGCTTGGGAGGGGGGCTGTGCACGCAGTGTGCAGTGCACACGGCCTTGCGTTGTGGACCCATGTTTTGTATCCGAGCCTTCCTGGATTTCTGTGCTGCTCACCGGCTCCTTACAACTCTGATATCGACGCAGTTGAAGCAGAAAGTTCTACATTCATTTTCTGCACTGAGATTGGGACTGAGAGCCACTCACTCTGCCTGGCACAGCCCTACCAAGTAAAGCATAACTGTGAGCCTCTTGGTTAAACAGTCAGAGGTTCACAGCCTCTGAAGGGGGCCCGTAGGCCCTTGTAATACAAAATCCAATCCAAGTCATGATTGCTTTTCAACATTTCTTTTAACTATTCCTTTAACGTTCATGTCCCATTTTTTCAGTTCAAACAAGCTGAGCTCGAAGACATTCACATTTGAAAGATTTTGTTGGCAATACACTACTTCCAGCAGTGTTGGTCCATAACAGATGATAATTCCTTGACGTTGTACTTTTGGTATAAAGATACATCTTTCATCCTTGTTAATAATAAACCTAATGTATTTCGAGAATTACGCTCTTCTTCAGGGGTGACTGTAACATGAAAGTTTGAAAAACCCCATTATAGTAGTCACTCTAAAACAGTATGGCTGCTCTCTAATTACCAGCCCTTTGTAAACATTCAGTGCATCAAATATTACCAAAACCCAGCCTCCATGAATAGGAAAATTAATAATTTTTTCTGGCAACACATAAATTAAACTAAAGCTCTACTACCACTATTGACCACAATTCAAATGTAACTCTGAACAACCCTGCTACATTGTGTTTCAAAGCAACCATCTATTCAGAGCAGACTAAAACGTACACTGTAGCATGCAGCCAGTTAACACATTACTCCAACATAGAAAAAACTTACACAGTTCTTGCAGACAATATGCATCCATGAAAAAACGGCGAATGTGCCCATTCCGCACTGTCTTCAACCTTGCTTATCAAAACACTCCACCATGCTGTGGCCTGATTCTCATCGTTCTTCTCCCCCTTTCCACTTTGACTGTGTACACCTGAAGTCAATTTCTTCCACATGACATCGAAGTCCACCCACCATGCTGTGAACCAAACATTCCCTACTCAAAAATAAACTGCACCAAAGTGCGCTAAAATAACCTAGCACACAATTAAAAACAAAAAAAAACAAACAAATTGAACTATAAATATTACCTCATGCCCACGGATTAAACTAAAAATGTAAATGAATCCTTGATCATTTTCACAACATTAAACTAAATATTATATAATCAATAAATCCACAAAGGTTAAAGGTAGTGCATGAAATTATATCAATGTCCATTTTTCAGCCTGTAGAAACTTTACAATTTTGAGAGGTGAAAACTCACAGGTTGCTAAGTACCATGCATCAGGGGTTAGACTAACGCATTTCAGTATGGTGGTCTACATCACCACACTAAAATGCAAAGTCACGCATTGTAGCGCCATCTGAAGCTGTGAAGCCAAAGTGCTATAACTAGCACTGAGCAAAGCAGTGCGCGATCCACGCTTCCCTCACAAACAGATTCTCGCTGTTGCAGGCCTGAGGGCTGGCTCGGCTGTGCTCGCTGGCTTCATTCAGCATTAACGTGCCAGAGACTCATAGCAACAATATGTGCCATGATTTCATTTGCCCAATGCCGAGACAGGATCTTATAATTAGGCCTGGGCGTAGGACTACGCTACGCTCGCGTAGTTTGCGCAACTATGCGATACGCGAATTGCATGTAGCACAGTGCAAAAACGCGTAGCGTAGCAGGCATTTTTTGCTTGCACGTGGTCCTCAATGTCAAGTTGGCGACTGCGAGCAAGCAAAATAACATCCCGGCAAGACTTTTTCCTCGTTCGCGATCAGCAACATCAAGTTGCTGATCGGGAGCGTGGAAAATAAACCTCCCGGCGAGATTCTCAATGCGGGGAGGTCAGGTTTCTCATTGCGAGTGGTCACGTATGCTCGCAACCGCACACAATGAGAAAGAACTAGTCGGCGTTGAGAAAGCTGCCGCTCGAGTACAAATCTACTCGAGCGGCAGAAAACGACCGCTTGCACTGTGCAAGAGGCAGTCTGCACTGATTGCACAGTGTGGACAAGCATCCGGCACTGTGCAATCAGTGTGAACAGCAGTTTGCACAGTGCACTACGCAGTTCACGTAACTTGCATAGTGCGAAGTGCACTTCGCGTAGCGCTACTACACAAACTACGCCCAGGGTTACTTATAATTAGGACGGGCTGCGATGGGAGCAGGCGACAGTTATCATGTTTCTTAAAAGTTTATGGCTGGTGAAGTAAGCTCGCTGCTACATGCACCACTATTGTGCCACCGGCCTGTATTTGGTACGTGCCTGCAGCCTCTCACAAGATGTTGCTCGAGTCCGGACCATGGCTGCGTCTGCCAAGAGAGACTGAGGTTGGTGCCTGCAGCCTCTCATGACACTGCCCCGTACGCCCTGTGGCTCCTTCTGCTAAACTGTCACTAGTCTCAGCAGGTAATTTAAATCCTTAGCATCATCGTCACTGTGCGGATCCTGCTACAGCCCTGCTCACTGCTTGGCTTTCTCTGTTGCATTGGATGCACTTGACTAGGCCCTGCCTCAGTGCCCGGTGCCCCTCCAGTTCAATCTTGGGCCAGGACTCCCAGGCAGAAAGGGAAAGTCTTGAGATCAGCCCTTCACCAGGAGTCCAGGACTTGTTCTCGGGTTCATAGCAGGGTGCAGTAATGGAGGGGAGGAACTCGTCCAAAGTGTCTGCCTCCTGAAATAAAAATCTCTATTTATAATGCTCAAGGTTTGGGGCTGCAATTACCTGAAAGAATAAAACATGCGGTTTCAAACGACCCACGCGCAAATAAACTACGTTTTTTAGAGGGAAAGGTGGCAGCGACAGCCCCGGGGAGACAAGCTGCAAACTGAAAGCACATTTTCTCCTATCAAAAGCTCAGTATGACCAGGTTACGTATCTGGTGCTTGGCAGCAGTTTTATAATCTTCCTAGAGTTTCTGGTTGCTCAAATGGGTGTCATTTCTGATATTTACATGTTTCCCTGTTCTTTATCACTTGATTTTTGCTTCCGAGGAAGTATCACTCATAGTCGTTGAATGTCACTCATAAGACACTGAAAAAATAAAAAATGTCACACATAAGCAATCCGAAACCTTGGCAGCAATGCTGCAACTGCCCACGTTATCAATCGAGCCTGGACTAGTCAAGTCACACCATCAAAGCTGCTGCACTCACTAGATCATGCACTGCAGCTGAGTTGGGATCTGGCATTTGTGAATTCCTAGCCAACTACAGAACTCTGTCTGGCACCTAGTACTGAAACATCTCTTCAGTTCTGCTATGATTTATCCTCACCCTCTGCTGTGTCCACTCATGAGATCATTTTGTGTGTGGGAATGCAATGTTTATCAGTATGTGTGATAACATGACAGTGTGCATTGCTTTCTGGACACGGATGTAGACGTCGATGTTATATGGTGTGCAGGTGTGTATGGTGCGGTGCCTTATTGACAGAGGTCTCTGCTACTTGAAACTAATGGTTGGTGCAAGGCTGTATACTTGCCTATCAGTGTAAGCAGGAGGCTCCCACAAAGACCCATCCCACAGCTGTTATCAGTAGGATTTTGTCTGTTTCACACACTGATATAGCACCTCATCCTGCACTTGCCCTTCCCAGTTCTACCCTCTTCCCGTGCAACAGTGTGCCCCTTATCAATGCAACACCAAAGAACTCACCTTCTGCTCTGCTTCACCACAGCACATTCATCATTACTTCCTATATATTCCAGCCTTCTGCCCCTCTGAGTTTCATACACCAAACAAATCCCTTCCAAGCCCTCTGCCACAGCCCCTGCCCCCCATTCCCCCCTGGTATTAAGTACTGACAGAGCTTCTGTCTAGAAGGGGCATTTGCACTTCTGTGAGCAGATATGCCAAGCACCCCCTTGACATGTATGATACTTTGAGCTATCCCAGCCTTTTAGATCACTGGACTTTGCATACTGGGGGTTACAGACCATAACAACAATGGGAATCTACAAGTCCCAAAATACAACGTGCTGAAAGGTTATGCAAAAGACTGAATTTAACACATTACATGGATCTAATAGACAGCTACATACAATATCTAACTCTGGCCTATGTCCCATTCCCTGCCACAATGTAGAGGCAATTCAGAGGGATACTGGCCACATTCAAGATTCTGCGCCTCTACCGTTTCTTCTGAAGGTTATTGCTAAAGTTTATCACAATTAAGGGTGTTTCTTCTGAAGGTTATTGCTAAAGTTTATCACAATTAAAGGTGTTTTTACACTATGTTAGGTTGGTTACGTTTTTTATATATATTTTCACAAAAAGAACAGGTTGTAGTGAGGTTAAAGTTAGGTGAAAATTTCAGCTAAAAATATTATTTTAAACTAAAAAAACACTGACATTCCCTTTAGTTTAATATACAAACTATAACTTGTCCCCTGCTAGGGACTGCTTATGACCTCATATATTACATCCCTCATGACATGTGAAGAACTGCACAGAGAGCGTAGCCTCTCTGCTGTAGTGGCTTACCCACCTAACTGGGCTTGGGTGTCTGGAGGGAGTGGGCAGCCCATAAAGAGCAGTACAAACAGTGCAGGCTGTGCGTAGTAGACAGGTTTGCCAACCTGATGGGGCTTGGATCCCTGGAGGGACTGGACTCTACGCACATTCTGCATAACGAGCAGTAATGTACATAGTAGGAGCTTGCCCGCCTAATTAGGCTTTTATCTGTGAAAGCAGTGGGCTCTACGTGCAGTTTGCACACAGAGCGCTAACTCTGTGTAATACGGACCTGTCCACTTAATGCAGCCTAGGCCTGTGGAGGGAGTGGACTCTGCTCACAGTCTGCACACTGAGCACAGACTGTGCATAGCAAGGGCTTGCTCGCCTAATGGAACTTGAGTCTCTGGATGGAGTAGGCTCTATGCATGTTCTGTCTGTACCTGTAGGTGCATCAAAATTCACAAAGCCAAACAGTCGCAGAGATGGGAAGCGTCGAGAAACAGAGAGATGCGTCAGTTCCTGAGTCTTTGGTGAGGTGATGCAGCAGTTCTGCTGCATGCAGAAGTGATGCGTTGAATTGGACTGCAGGGGGAAGTGATGCATTGATTCCAAGATGGATCTGGTCCGTGGCTGATGTGCTCGGAAAACTTGCCACACAGGTGCGATGTGTGGAAATCCAGGATGCATCAGCGATCGATGCAGAGGCAATCGACGCAGCGGCGACAAGTGGTGCTGCATCAGTTTCTTCTGCCGCAATCCCACGATGCATCGCTTCTTGCAGCCATGACATGCGCTGCGTGGTCGCGTTAGCAGCGTGCTGATGCGTGGAGATTCTTCTCGCACGGCGGTGCTGTGTCGGAAAAAACAGCTGCAAGAAGGGCAATGCGTCGATTTTCTCAGTTCTTCTGGTATCTTCCAGCTCCCAGCAGCAGGAGCAATCTCCAGAGGCCCAGAACTGGAACAAGCACCACCTGGCAGGTCAGAAATCTCAGCAGCAGAGTTCAGGGGAGCTGGGGGTGAAGACTTTGTGTCCCTGAGACTTTAGACCAGGAAGCCTGCACACACAGGCCCTTGGAGATTCTTCTTCATGCAGGTTCACAGCAAAGTTCCAGTCTTTGTCCTTTCCTGTGCAGAAACAGAAACTGCAGGCCAACCCCACACAGCACACAGCAATGGGGAAGTACTCCCACCTCACAGCTCTTCTCCTTGGCAACAGTTCCTCTTGAGTCCAGAAGTGATCCAAAGATCTGGGGTTTAATCTCTACAACTTATATCCCATGTTGCCTTTGTTCTCTTGGTGCAAGGGTCTCTGAGCCCATTCCAAACCAGTTCTGTCCTCACTGGTGCAGTATTACCACAGGTGGCAAAGACGGCATTGTGCAAGGGAGACAGGCTCTGTTCAGGTGCAAGGAAATCTCCTCCCATTACTCTAAATGCAGCCTACCCTTTTCAGCTCAGCTCTGAGTCCTTCAGGTAGGGCCAGGCACACCTCAATCCCCCACTATCTGTCTACAGTGAATGCACATGTATAGCCCCTATCACTCCAAAACCAGGCAGTCAATCCACAAACAGGCAGGGGCACGCAGAAGGGTTTAACAAGAAAATGCCTACTTTCTAAAAGTAGGGTATACTAGGGGGGGTTTTACCCAAAAGAAGTCCCGGGGACCTGGGTTAGTTACGTATAATGGGGAAGGGATCCCGGGGAATGAGGAACACAGAATATAACTCAATACATACAAGCAATCACATAGACGTTGAATCCATTCTCCATGTTTTAATCACACAGGAGATGTATAACAAATAATGACAATAATCACGTAATATAAATAGTGGTGGAGCAAGGCCCAAAAAGGGGGGGGGGGGTTTGCGTGATATTGTGAGGATGTAGTGATAAGGAAAGGGTAAGGTGAGCGAACAATCAATACTTTAAACCACAATAAAAAATGGTTACATATAATGTACATTAAAGAATTTGGGATATCAAATTAAACTAAACTGTATCATACTCCACATAGTACAACATATGAACAGTAAGGCCGTGGAGTTGACAAATTAGAAAGAACATTGGTTGTCGACGTTTCGACCCTCTTAAATATGCAGGTCCTATTAAATCCTTGCAGCGGGGTCTTCTTCAGGACTGGGGAGTTAGGGCAGACCACCTATTACAATATATATAATGTAAGGTATTATTACGCTGATTAAATAAAGAGATTAATCATAATTACTTGGGTGGAGAACAGCACACGATGTATTTATAAAATGGAGGGAACATGCACGAATGTGGGGAATTAATTAGTAAGGTGACCCCTAATTCAGGGGTACCTTGAACGACTGAGATGTAGCATCACCGTGAGTGGTAGCGTGAGCTATGGGCGCTGAAAAACAATGTGAAGCGTCACGTGAAACGGGTGACCTTAATAGACTAAAGCACCGTTAATGGTGACAGCTATTTAGAAATCGGGAACGGTAAAATAAGTGATCCGTAACCAGGTGTGGCATGTCAAATTCGGACTGATTAGCGTTACCGACGGTAATGTGGGCATGCCATTAAGATCAATATTATTACCTTGCTTGGTGCAGGGGACATCCTGTTCGATGTTCCTATAAGAAATAAATAAACATAGGTCCAACACGTTGATGTATGCCGGGCCGAGGGCCGAATGAATCAGCCTGATTCATTCGGCCCTCGGTAAGCGTTTGTTTCTGACTCACCAATGGTTTTAGGCTAAGCCAGATCGTAGGCAGCGCCCTTGAATTACATTACCCATTTCTTTGTTATAACAGATATACTTGACGAACGCATCGAATTCTGAACGATTGTGTCAAACCGACGGGGTAAGTGCCTCCCGGTTTACATGTGATTCAATCGTCTGCCGCTACTACTGTCGATAGTAAGGGGCCCGGCATACATCAACGTGTTGGACCTATGTTTATTTATTTCTTATAGGAACATCGAACAGGATGTCCCCGTTATTATCTTTTTCAGATTTCATATTGCACCAAGCAAGGTAATAATATTGATCTAAATGGCATGCCCACATTACCGTCGGTAACGCTAATCAGTCCGAATTTGACATGCCACACCTGGTTACGGATCACTTATTTTACCGTTCCCGATTTCTAAATAGCTGTCACCATTAACGGTGCTTTAGTCTATTAAGGTCACCCGTTTCACGTGACGCTTCACATTGTTTTTCAGCGCCCATAGCTCACGCTACCACTCACGGTGATGCTACATCTCAGTCGTTCCAGGTACCCCTGAATTAGGGGTCACCTTACTAATTAATTCCCCACATTCGTGCATGTTCCCTCCATTTTATAAATACATCGTGTGCTGTTCTCCACCCAAGTAATTATGATTAATCTCTTTATTTAATCAGCGTAATAATACCTTACATTATATATATTGTAATAGGTGGTCTGCCCTAACTCCCCAGTCCTGAAGAAGACCCCGCTGCAAGGATTTAATAGGACCTGCATATTTAAGAGGGTCGAAACGTCGACAACCAATGTTCTTTCTAATTTGTCAACTCCACGGCCTTACTGTTCATATGTTGTACTATGTGGAGTATGATACAGTTTAGTTTAATTTGATATCCCAAGTTCTTTAATGTACATTATATGTAACCATTTTTTATTGTGGTTTAAAGTATTGATTGTTCGCTCACCTTACCCTTTCCTTATCACTACATCCTCACAATATCACGCAAACCCCCCCCCCCTTTTTGGGCCTTGCTCCACCACTATTTATATTACGTGATTATTGTCATTATTTGTCATACATCTCCTGTGTGATTAAAACATGGAGAATGGATTCAACGTCTATGTGATTGCTTGTATGTATTGAGTTATATTCTGTGTTCCTCATTCCCCGGGATCCCTTCCCCATTATACTTTCTAAAAGTAGCATTTTAAAACACTTAATATAAAAAACATCTCTACCAAAATATCTGTCATTAAATTCTGAGTTCAGAGAGCCTAAACTTTATTTCTCTGTCTCGTCCCAATGGGAAGTTACTCTTGTAAGATGTTACAAAGTACATCCCATTTTATCCTATGGGACAGATTAGCTTTTCAATAGTGAAAAACGAATTTGGCAGTATATCAGGACATGTCACACACACCAGTACATGGGGTACTTTGGGCCTACCATAGGGGCATTTTACATGTAAGAAAAGGTAAGGTTAGGGCCTGGCAAGTGGGTGCATCTGCCAAGTTGGCATGGCAGTTAACAAACTGTGTACAGACACTGCAGTAGCAGGTCTGAGATACCTTTCCCAGGTTACTCATGTGGGTGGCATAATCAGTGCTGCAGGCCCACTAGTAGCATTAGATTTATAGGCCCTGGCACACTTACTTTACTTTACTAGTATATCAAATATGCCAATCATGGATAACCAATCATGTTCACAATTTACACAGAGACCATATGCACTTTAGCACTGATTAGCAATCGTAAAGTGCCCAGAGTCCTATAGCTAACAACAACAGGTCAGGGAAAAATAGAAGGAGGAAGCAAAAGGTTTGGGAATAACCCTGCAGAAAGGGCCAAGTCCAACAGAAGATAATTATCAAAGGGAAAGGTGCTGGGACTACATTACATTCCTTGTGACTGCCCTCCCCCAATCAGTTCTAGTGCCAGAGAAAAACATACATTGTAAATGATATAATTATCTCAGACTCTTTACCAGCATTACAAGTTCCAGCTGGGGCAACCATACTGCTGCTGGCTCAGAGAGGTGGATAAATAAACAAGATATTCATAGCTGCATGGAGCGGAAGTGCTTTTTATGTGGAAGCACACAACTTCTGCCCAATCTTAACATGGACTCCTGACTACCAACATGTGGATGGTGTCAAAACCCCTCATTGTATTACTATGTAGAGCTCTTTTTTACTTTGATTACATTACATCTGGCTTGACAGCTGTTCTGTCAAGCCAGACATAAAAAAAATGGAAATAAGGTGTGTCAGCTTGGAAATGGAAAGTACAATTTGATGAAATTGGGACTGACAGGTGTACTACCCACCAGCCTTATAAAAAGACAAATTATACTCTTTGACCTCGGTCTAATTTTGACATTTCGAGTCTGTGTTATTGCATAGAGACTTTGCAATAGACGTTCTATATTTTCGCCTCGGTTCATGATAAACATTATTTATGTGCTGTACTGTCTGACGTTAGTATTGTATTTTCCATAAGCGCTTTCTTGAGCACGGCGGCATCAGCGCGTCACAATTTTTTCATAGTACAATCAACAAAGTACAAGGCTGTTGAAAGATCTCAACGGAACCCCCGGGGCGCTCATTTTTTGTAATTTTATTATTACCATTGTTCATCTGTAGTGCAAATAGCTAACGTTTAAAATAAAACGTACAGCAAGAGCATGGCCCGCCTGTCTTCTGATGGCCTCTGAGATCTTTAAGAACTATGCATCTGCCGGATGAAGACTACATATCTTCCCAAATCCTCTGCCGAGATTGTCTGTTCTTACTGATGTTAGGTAGTCAGATGCTAATTTCATACCCAACATTTTACAAATGTAAAGTGGGAGATTGTGGGGGGAAAAATCGCAGAAATGTATTTTCCCCGTTGACAAGCATTGAAGTAGAGACAATTTCAGGCGGCAGAAAGCTAAAATAAAGTACATTGTGGCTTTCAAAAGCGGGAGTCTCCCGCTTGAATCAGGCCTGTTCGTATGTATGTAGTTTCTGTCCCTCTTCGTTTAATATGCAAGGTCTGCACAATCATTGAACGTGACAAAGCATCATCGCCTGATGGGTTATTTCCAGAGATAAGGAACACATTCAACTTAACATTCAACTTGACAAACCTATTACAATCAGGCCCGGCTCCAGGAATTTTTATTTGGGTGGGCCAAGGGTGCATTCGGGTGGGCCAATGCGGGCCCGATTTGTCTCTTATATGTCTAGCCAGGCCTGCTTCTGGGCCGTCTTTTATCTCTTCTTAGTCTTACTAAGCCCAGTAAAATGCGCTCTTTTACAAATCTCTTTCTAACTGTTATCACTCTCAAAAAGTGTTTTTTCCATGTATTGCCCTGTCCCTTTGATGGGAAGAGGAGGTTTCAGAGGTGGGTGTATCAGGCATGTGACAATACTCGGGCTCCCTCTGTGTGAGCCTTAAGGGAGAATCCCTCCAACTGACCCCTGACTCTGCAGCGCATTCCCTTACAGGCTTGATTATCCACTTTTCTACCACCCCTTTCCAGTGCATATTATCTCACAGTTGACCTTGGTCCACAGCTCCATACCAGCCACCATCTGGTTACACTTTCATTATTCCCAGTAAAAACATTAATAAAATCACCTCCAAAGTTGAAACATTGAATATAGCAGTAAATATAATTAGCACACATTTTAAAGTATTTTCCACAATTGCCATAATGATCCGACTGCTAATTAAAAAAACACGCATATGCAATGTACAATGTAATAGGTCTCACATTTGCAAGTGTTTAAACTATTGGCATTGTAAATGACAATGTCTTTTATTTATGTTTTAAATACCAACACATAAATAAAAGGCATTGTCATTTACAATGCAATAGCTCAAACTCTAACAAATGTAAGACCTATTGCATTACAAATGCTTGTTTTAAAAATTGCGCCTCTTCTGGCCATGACGTTCCCTCCTTCCTGCGGGTCTTTAAATTCTTCACTCACAACCTTTGTTCATTGAGAGAGAACTTCTGTAATGAGGACATGTGTGAATGGCAAGTTATTTATATAGCACTTACTACTTCTGATGAGGCATCATGATTTAGTTGTTTCGGCTCTGAATGTACATAATATACAGTGTCTAGTGTGCCTTTTATTAAAGGGCTCTGACTTCAACTCGGACTACATGTACACCATATAAAAGAAAATAAGCATTTCTGCAGTGTGAACACTCTGGCTGCCCTTCAGACAGACCCTGTCTGCCATCAGTTCACAGACAGCACTTAAAAAGACATGCCCGCTGTTCCGGCTTCCAGCACATAGGCCATGCACTGAATGAACATGAGTGCCCCTATGTCTTCCCTGCATGTCCACATCAGTGTTCCGACCTGCCATTGGTTGTGAAGGGATTGTTGGGTGTAAAGTGATAGGTGCAGCACCAAGTAGATAGACTTCTGGACTGAAAGTCCCTGTGTAAAAAAATACAAATCAATGTTTTTAATATGTGTTATCAATTGCATGACTTTGTAAAAAGTCAAAAGTTATTTGTTTTTATGTATATTTTTGTATGTTTGTTTATACCTGTAGGGGACAGGGGTGCAGTAAATCTTACGTTTATTTTAAATTGAAATGTCCCTTTTGAAGGATGTTGATTTGAATCGGGGGTGCTGCCTAGAAGGATTTAGGCAAGCGCCATGGTATTGTTTCACATTGTAACTCATTCTCAGGGGACAACCATACATGACTAGGCCATCTATGGGTACACATCACCACGAATTCACAGTGCCCATTTCAAACTCAGGGGTATGAAAGGCAAAACTGGTTCAGTAAGAATGCCCGTCTAAGCTGAATGTTGCACACAGCAGCAGCAGGTGCATTGACACGATGAGCTAAACTGCCTCGCTTTGTATCCCATTCCCATTAAGTCCACTGCATTGTATGGTTTCACCTAAAGCTCGACTTTCTTATGATATACAAATCTCACCACTTTGAACCCCATTTACAACGCAAACGGCCTCTTCATGTTGATTGTCAGGAGGTAGGAAGCAGGGGGATGAACGTATAGAGTCTCTATGACAAAGGCAGTTTCCCATTGAGCTATCCACATAAAATTCTGTTTATCTGCATTTGAAAACTACCAACAGGAAAAATGATTGCTCTCCAGCAGGATTATAAATCACCAGAGTTATCAGGACATTATCGTTGTGTATCGTTGGCAGAATCACTGTGAGGGCCCAGGCTCTTGTTTGGGTGGGCCAGGCTCATGTTTGGGTGGGCCAGGCTCATGTTTGGGTGGGCCTGGCCCACCCGGCCCACCCTCTAGAACCGGGCCTGATTACAATGAGGAATTAGCCAAAAACTAGCGGAAATGTGCCCATTATAGCGGATGTAAACATGCCTATCAGTCAGTCAAACCGGGTTTCTTTATACATTAGATAATAGAATTCGTTCATTATTGTACCGATGAAGGAAACACCCTGTATAGTACTTTGTATTGCATGGTAAGCATTTTCATTTATGAGTAAGTAGATTTATGAGATGAACACAGAATAGACCAAATCAGCAAATGCATGTGAAACTCAGCAAATAAATTTGTTGACTGAGAGTACTGAATTAGGCAGCAAAATTGATTGATTGCACCGTAATCATGAAAAAGGCAAATAGAAATATTAACCATTTTGCTACCATATGGTTTTATATAAACTCTTATAAAGGTTCTGTTTTTCCTCCTGGGTGTGTGTGCGTGCATATGTGCATGTGTTTGTGTATATATATATATATATATATATATATATATATATATATATATATATATATATATATATATATATATATATATATATATATATATCCACTGCAATCCCACTCCAAAGAATGGGGCCGACACATGCTCTTAGGTTCAGGTGAACATTTATTTGCTTCTTCAGGCATAGGTCAAGTGTCCTGTAAGGTTAGGTGAAACGCTGGGCAGACATGTTTCAGCCTGTCGGCTTTCCTCAGTGCCCGCTTCACCATAAATGTAGTTGCACTTGGGGGCTCAATTTAAAGGTGAAATCATTGTTTGCTCATTGGTGCAAACAGTGTGGCCCGCCCTCTACTACCTCCAGCCTTAACAGTTCCGCGTCAATCCATGCCGGGTTTTGCATTCTCCTCGCTGTTGAATGCAGGTACATATATAGCTTTTCCTGTTTTCCACCTGGTCACTGCTGATCCAATCGAAGCAGGTGCCTCCGTCCTCTGTAGAAAAAAAATATAGAAAGCTAAAGTGCACCTATGGTTATGAATTAAAACCAAAAACAACACTGAAATGTGCATGCTATGGTTAGGAGCACAATCCATAACTTGATCAACAGCCATGCAAACCATAACTCACACATTGCATTTAATGCTCATGACCTCACCCTCAATTAAACAGATGAAACTACAAATGTATATTATCTTACAAATGAGATTACACTTTACATTACCTGCATCACTTTGACAGAGACGTTCTTCTGCCGGGTGGCAGTGGGATTGACATTAGGACCCTGCTTCCAGCCAGTCACAGCACCCAACTCTTCCCAGGCAGCCAACAGCCCTTAGCACATGACCTTCATCCGTGTCCAGTTGAGGTTTGCCACAGATGGCCGACCCCAAGTGTATGCAGCCTTTGACCACAGTACCTTGCTGCTAGCCAGCTGCTCCACCTGAATGACTGCGGGATGCCTACTTTGACTACGCATGGGCAGTTGGCTGACGACATCTCAAGCGACATCATTGATGAGCTTGTATATGACATCACCAATTATATCCTCAGGGTAAAAGGTTATAGCAATGACAGAATAGCTCTCATTTTATGCACAAGTAACTTGCAGATTTGGTCAATTGCATTCACAATATGATCTATATTTATTGATCACATGATGACAAGGTCTAAGTGAAGGGGCTGTTTACCAAATAGCCTCATTCATTAACTTTCACTGGTTTACAGATTCTCAACATCCAGTAGACATAAATCTAATCCACAGTTTGTCCTAATGCACGGTATATTTACCATGTGGTTTACTTTCAGATCTCATGCTGAGTTTACCTGTACCATTGAAACATTGACTGTGATTTAAATAATAGCCGAAAGCCATGTTCCATTACATACTTACCATTCTTAGTCACCTTTCATCCGCGCTTCCATTTAATAGAAAGTTAATATATTTTCAGCAAGTGAGAGATAAGGACATGCTGCCTGACCACACCTTTTGCCCATCATCTATTGAAAAGGCACTTAAACGGTACCGCTACCTGCAATGCAATACATGTGAATTTCAAACATTTACTGGCCATGTTTCCCTTCCCCCTCCCCCCGCCTCTTGTAAGAACAGACTTCATATGCTTGTGGTGCATTTTTTGTAAGTAGTACATCCATCAGTTGCACTCTGAAGTCTAATCCTTCCCCCACTATTGTGTCTGCAATATTGGGCGCAATAATCCATCACTCTGCAACCCCAGGCATACAAACTCTATTTGTGTCCAGCACATGGTAGCAAGAGCTATTTCCTTCAAGCATACTCTGACATGTGAACTCTTCTTCCAAATATGAACTGCACACACTATAGGGCTATGATGTTTTTGATGTATACTGTATAGAATTAAGTCACTTCCTGTGCTCCCTTCACATGCTCATACCTTTTAGTACACACAATTTGTTTATACAGTAATAACGTTCACGATGCCCTCGGTGATGTCATTTGAGGTGTCATCAGGGGTGTCGTGCAAGGCCAAGAGCATCAAGTGGTGGTCATGTAAGGTATCCTTTGTACAGCTTACTATCACTGGGGAGTTTCAGTAGATTTTAGGTTTTGTATTGTGACTGCAAAGTCTCTTTAAATAGTTTTTGAAGGAATTTATGAGAGTTTTATAAAGAAACATTACTTATAAGAAAAGGTAACTATGACTTAACCTTAACATTTTTTCCAGTATTTTTTATGATACACTGCAGCCAGCCCCATACTGCCACAGTCCTCCTCAATAGGCTTTGGGTGCTGGGCCATGCACTCAGGTCTCATACCAGCAAACCACATGCACATATCCATTGGCCATGTGTAGTTGCATTGGGTGTTGTTTTCATGCTTTGCAGCCAACACAAATATAGAATTCCTGAAAATATTTTCAGACTTGAGACCAGAGCAGTGGCTTTGTAAAATGTTTGTGTTTAGGCTGTGCTCCTCTGAGTCCACCTTCAACACCTCTGTCACATCCTCCCTGGCATTGGGTGATGCTCCCTTGCCCCCTTAAGATATCTCTGTGTGGGCTAAGGGGCAGCCTGTTATGATTGGATGGCTTCCTATGTCTCAACTCCCTGGTTCTAACTAGATGGCTTTCTCTCGTTTCTTGAGTTTGTCCCACCCACGGAGCATTACAGGCTCACTGGGCCCGATTCACAGAATAAACTTAAGACTCAATCCTAAACTTACTACTATTTTGGTATTCACAGAATGCACTTACTACTTTTGGCATTCACAGAATGAACTTACTACTTTTGGTATTCACAGAAGTTAGGATTTTGTCTTAAGTCTGTCTTAAGTCTGTCTTAAGTCAGTCTTAAGTCTGTCTTAAGACAAACTTAAGACAAAATCCTAACTTCTGTGAATACCAACAGTAGTAAGTTCATTCTGTGAATGCCAAAAGTAGTAACTGCATTCTGTGAATACCAAAATAGTAGTAAGTTTAGGATTGAGTCTTAAGTTTATTCTGTGAATCGGGCCCACAGTGTTTTGAGTGGATGGCTTTTATACTTCCACCATTTACATCAAATCTTGCATTGCAGTGCCTCCAAGAGATTATTTCCCTTCCTCTCTGTTCCTGATCTCCCTGCTCTTCCTCTCCGTACTCTATCACCTCTACTACTTGATTACCCCCTTCACAACACAGCCCAAGCTATTGATGGACAGCCACTTTAAAATGTTTTGAAGCCTTTCGAAGATGGCTGCCTGCATACTTGGTGTGAATCCTTGAATGTACTTATATATGTGTTCTAATGAAATGACATTCAAAGTTGACCAAAAAATCAATTAAGGAATGGATCACTTGTCCTGAGTAACCAGAGTTTGTTAATTTTCGTATAATGTATATTGCGCATGTGTAGCACAACTTATGCTGACTCTATCGGGCCCCCAGAGGTAGAGTCAGCACAAGTTGTGCAACACCTGTGCAATAGCAGGAACCAAATCCCCTGGCTGCCCGCTGATGCAAAAACACTAATAGAATAAGGTACTATCTGACCTTAATAGAGTCTGGTGAGCACACCTTGACTTAACTAGACCCTGACAACACATGGTCTCTATCACAATTTTTTCTAAGTCCTGAAGAAAGCCTATCTGACCCGCTCGGGGAAAAAATAGGGCTGAAACATGTCGACATTTTTATGGACATTTTAAAGTGCGGAAGACCCCTAAACACCCTTCCTACGCACTAAACCATTTTAAAGAAGCTCGAACTCAGACCAATTAAAATTCTCTTTTATCTGGCTATACAAGCTTTTTAACCTATTTTTTCATCTACACAGTTATCCACTACCACTGATTCCTACTGCACTAACCAGTGGTTTACCTCCGGGTGGAGGAAGCAAGAGGACTAACCCTATGATGATGCTGTCACGTTTTTAAGAGATAGGAGGAGAATCAAGATATACCGCCACCCCAGCCTTTGTACGTGAATGAGGGTTTTTTATCTGTACATTATACGAAAATTAACAAACCCTGGTTACTCAGGACAAGTGATCCATTCCCCAATTGATTTTTTGGTATACAAATAAGGAAGCTGAATGGATTGCAGCTTCTTCCTTCTCCCCCCCTCCTGATTTGATATATTCAAAGTTGACCACCAGAGATGTGAATGCATCTTTGTGGCCATCTTTGGGCTTTCTAATAACATAACTAAATACATTAAAACATTTCCGCCGTAGATGTGTGTGGATTTAGAGTGTCCACCTTTGAAGTGGGGTATTTAAACTCTAACTATATACATTCAAAGATGGCCTCAGCAGATTTCTGCACAGAGTGCTTACAGCTGTAAATGGACAATGTAATTGCATTGTGCATGCATATTTCAATGCAATATCATCTCACTGCATTTGACTAGGTGACCAGTTAGACTATGCTAAGATTGAGGATAACAGACCATGGGAGAGGTATCACATGTTTAAAAAAAAAAGTAAGTAAATGCATAAGAATATAAGAGTCAATATGCCATGCCGAAAAAAAAAATGTTTTGTTTGTGACGAATTTTCATTAGCAGAAACATGTTAATTGAAAATAATCAAGAACCTAGAAACAAGCACAGAGAATGGTTATTCACTGCAATTGCAAATGCTTTTAGAAAAAATATGACATAAAAACTTGAAGTTATTTGCAAAAAAGCCACACATTTTTTGTTTGAGGCAAAATCTGGACAAAATACCTTATAGCAATAATAATTATCAGTCTGTACTGGCCTCTGTGTGTTATTTGGAGGCCAGAGGCTTAACTGAAAAATGTATGTATGCAGTGCACCCTCCCTGAAACCAGCTGATTTTGCCAATTTTAGCCCAATATCTCTTCTCCCTTTGCCCTGCAGATCTGCTCGAAAAGAGGTAACGGGGCAAGTACATTTTTTTTCTGGCATCAAATGAGATATTACATCCCATGCAGGCCAGCTTTAATTTGGGGATGGAGACAGAGACACTATTGGTCTCAGTTTTGAATCAACTGAGGAAATTTGGGAATGACAGCTGTTTAAACTGCATTTATATAGCACTTACTACCCCTGACGAGGTGTTATTGGATCACTGATTCTGTTGGATCTGGCAGCAGCTATAGAAACTGTCAACCATCACACTAGTATCCACTTAACTTTTGGACTTCCATTTGAAAAGTGACTGAGAAGCCGATTAGATTGCAGTTTTATCAAACTGCACTCGAACAATGCACTTAGATGGTTACTCTTCACAAGTCATACTTTTATGAGGAGACTACCTCGAGCTTCCTCTTTCTTCCCTCATTTTTTCAGCTGCTACCTTTGACCCCTAGTGTGTCAATTGCATTTTCGGGGGATATTATAATTATATTTCTAATTGCATTTATATAGCACTTACGGCCTATGACGAGGCGTTATTGGTACACTGATTCTGTTGGATCTGGCATGCAATGTTGGTAACCATCAGTGAGTATGAAGAATCTGCTTCATCCAGAGCTGGGTGTACTTCTGCTAAGGATGAATCCGCTTTCCATTGGTGGGGAAAGCCTTTCCACCTATCCAAAGCAGGTTCCAGACAGCTCTTCAGTGCTGGAGCTCCGGCAGCCGCACTACTTCTGCATGAATGTAGACCGTCACTCCATGTCCACTCCGGGATCCGCCAGGTTTCTAGGGTTGGAAATAGTAGGCACCCTCTGACAGTTTAGCCGCAGCAGGAAGATGTATATACCAGGAGATGAATCTGAGAGAGAAGACAGGGGTCGTTAGACACTAATACTGCAAAGTAAACACATTGTGCATCTACTGTAGCGCCCTCCAATGTGATTGATTCAATAGCGGGGGCTACACATGTCAAGAAATGTGTCGTTTCAGGCGCTTGTCTTGCCTGCTCTAAGTTAACGGTGCTGAATCATAGTATTGAAGCCATGCAACAAATATCCCAAGATGCGTACGAATGTAAGGGGGTATATTTAGATTAACAAATTAAGGCAAGTTGCCCAAAATAAACCTTGGGCCTCATTTATTAAAAGTGACGCATCGCTGCGTGAAAAGAGCGATGCGTCACTTTTCACTGCGCACTCCTTGCGACACCAATTATTTAATATATTTAATGTATGACGCATCATGTCGCAAGGACTTACAGATACGTCAGTATTTCTGACGCATCCGTAAGCGCAAATGTGACGCATTGCTGGAGTGTGTCACAAAAGTGACACAACTCCAGCAATGCGTCCTTTCACATGGGGAAAGCCCCATGTGAAAGGGCCTGCGTCAGTCTTACGCCTGCTGTGAGGCAGGCACAAGATTTTGACCCAACAGCATCCTAAAAGTGACGCAGTGAAATCTCATAGATTTCACTGCGTCACTATTAAGAGGCTTTTTGCGGGGGAACGCCCCCTCTGCATACATTATACCTGACGCAGGTATAATGTGGTTGGAAACGGTCTATAGCCAAGTAGATTCGGAACTCATAAAAACTGTATGATATTCATTATGATATATATTTGTCAATACCCAGTGATTAAGTGAAAAAGTCACCCAGCAAACCAATTTAGAAAAAAATTATTTCATTTATTTATTGTAAGGTTTTGTCAAATATTTTTGTCTTTTTGTAGTGTTCTTATTATTTATAAAAATCTTTTTTTTCCATATTATTACATAGCAGTTAATCATTTAGTTGATAAATCACATACATAAATTATTAAAACAGTTATAGACAGACAATAGATGAAAAGAGAACAAATAGTGTTAGCAATACGGCAAGATGGTTCACAACGCGCGTTTCGGCCAATGTAGCCTTCCTCAGGTGGCCGTGTATTGCTGTAACCAAAGATATCCAGACCTTGATATGCAAACTAGACAAGGGTATTTATTTTAGCTGCGAGCTCTTGACAATAAAATTGGATGAAAATCAAGTGGTCTTCAAATAGCCACGTTTTTCTAATGGTCGCGTTATCTAGGTTTCTGTCATAATTTAGTGACCGTGGTCATGAATCCGCCTGAATGTTTGTAATTAGCCGTTCCGATGTTGAAATTGGTGTCCAGATATAGCTCTGTCTTTGTTGCATATGCTTCCTAGGGTATCATCTTTTATCACTGATAGCATCTATATGTTGATAATATAATCTTTGTAATCTCTTTATTTGATGACGGTGCTCTAGGCGGTCTATTTATATGTCGGCCGGGAGGCTCGATTCCGTAATATGGGATCAATTTCTTGAACGTTTCGTAGTTGTGGGGTCGATGCGAAAGCAGGTATAATGTGGCGCAGGGGTTTAAAAAGTGACGCATCTACCGAGATGCGTCACTTTTTAAATATGGCGCAACAAGGCGCATTTTGTACGCCGCTGGTGCGTCACAAAAAGTGACGCACCGGCGGCGCAAAACTGACGCAAGGCCTCATAAATAAGGCCCCTTGTTTTTAAACTGTCACAGGAAAATGGCCGATCCCTGATTTTACTTGCGCAATAATGATCTGTGTTCTTTTTTATCATGTAAATTATATGTGTGTGGCAGTTGTTTGGCCGCTGCCTTGAAACACTGGTTCATTGTGTGTGCCTTTGTGGATAGCAGGGGACTGGTTAAAATGTAAAAGCGCTATCAGCTCACATGGGCAATCATAAATGCTTATTGGGCGATGTGGAAAGAGACACTCGCTTTAATACCGTGAACCTTGAACGTTTTCCCGGCGCCTCTCCTCCCACTGTGTGCCATTGACTCTGACACTGCCTCATTATTACCGTATTGACCACAGAGTAATTGTCTGCCGAGCTGTACTGCTGACCTGCTTTTTTGCAGAATTGTCCATTGATTGAATTATGTTTTTTTTCACCCACATGCTTTCCACACATCTTTCGTGGACTCCCCCTTCAGGTCTTTCTGCACCTCATGTCCTACCCTGATCAGCGCCCTTTGAGAATACAGGGCGATATATACGGGGAAAAAATCCCATAGACACAGAATGAGTACAACCCTTTGATACATCTGGCCCAAAGTCCCTTTTGAGCAGATGAGACGCCACATCCTGATGAATGCGCTTCCTCTCTCTCACGCCAGAGAAGCACGGCCGATCTATGCATCGTAAGAGCTTTGCTAAGGTTTTCTGTAGACACTCTGCACACAGTCCCTTTTTTTAGATCAAGGGAAAAACTGTTGCCGTGATGCATTTACTTCATTCTGTCAAATCTAGCCACATCGCTTTCTGTAATAGCTAATTTCTTTGGCATGGAGAGTGTTTTTTTGGAAACAACACAGCTAAGTAGCAAAATCTCAGAAAAGGCAAGTTACTAAAACACGAGATAGCCATGTATTGTTGAAATTATCATAACTCGTGATATGAACCTGCCCAACTGCAGTATTCTTCAAACCGTATGTACATTGTAGATGTTTTTACCATAGTCCAACATGTTTACTTGATGATTAGATAAGAGCTAACAGAGCTAAATGTCAGGTAAAACATAAATAAAAGGGACCCTTCCAAAATCTGGCCGGATATCTCCCAGGAGATATCCGGCCTAATGGTGCTATAAGGGCCCTGGTACAGGTTCTGAGCATTGATTTGATTTGATTTGAATAAAATATACAAAGCACAACAAATGCCCATAGGCGTCAAGGCGCTGTAATCAAGGTGATCAGAACAACCTAGGCACAACTACACATATGCACAGGGAGAAACACAAATGAATCACCCTATTAAGTGAACAACCAGGTCTTTAAGGCTAACCTGAAGAGAGAATGCGTTTGACTACTAATCAGTTGATGAAGTAGTGTGTTCCACAGTCTGGTTGCAGCAGCCGAGATGGCCCTACCTCCCCATCTTTTTTTCCGGACTCTGGGCACAGTAACCAAATTGAGATGGGGTTATCAAAGATTCCTGCTAGGCTTGTACAAGTGGAACATCGCCTTGATTCCTTCTGGGCTGGTCTGGTGGAGGGTCTTGTGCACAGTACAAAGGGATTTGAAATGAATGTGCTACTTTATAGGCTGCCAGTGTAAATCAAATAGTCATTTGGACACTGATTAAGATTGAAGAACATCCAGGATGACCCTAGTCAGCATATTCTGAGTTAGCTGAAATTAGGCTGTGAGGCTATTGTTCGTATCCAGGTAAAGTGTGTTACAGTAGTCAATTCTTGACATGACCAGCACCAGACCAACCTGTTTCCGTGCTAACACAGGAATGAACAGAAATAGTTTTCTTTTTAACATTCTAATAATCTAGATGCAGGTTGACGTAGTGTGCTTGACCTGGCACTCCATAGACAATTCACTGTCCAAAATGATCCCAAGAGTCTTGGCCTTTTTAGGTGGTACCCAGTGTGTCATGCCACCATTTGTTGTTCCAGACAGGGGCTTAAGACTAAGGGCCATATGTATGAACACATTTTCCCATAGCCACAGAATGGGTAAAACCCTTTGATACATCTGGCCCTAAGAGCCAAAACATTAATGGTCTTTTCACCATTAAACTTGAGGAAGTTTCTGTCTATCATATTGCTACTGTTGTGAATCAAAGATTAAAGTTGACTGCAGAATCTGCCGTATCCTTGGCAATCGACACAATGATCTGGATGTCTTGAGCATATGACACCGCTTGTAGTCCATAGGAGCGGTTCACCCTAGCAAGTGAGGATATAGAGAGGTTAAAGAGAATAGGGCTCAGAGTTGAGCCCTGTGGTACCCCACATGGGAGGAAGAGCAAGTCAGACTGGAATTGGTTCACTGATACCCTTTGGTACCTATCCCTGAGGAAGGATGACAGTAGCTTCAGGGCCTGATCTGTGAGGGCCATTTCCTAAATGCGCTCAATCAACAGGGATGGGGAAATGGCATTGAAGGCCACAGTCAGGTCTAACAGGATCCGAGCCGCAAAGTGCCCTTCATCCACTAGCCACCAAATAAAGTCAAGCAACCACACAAATAGGACTAGGTGAATTCTGTAACACCCAAAAGGGAATTTTAGTGAAATTCTTAAAAATGTGCTTCTGCCTACAAGGGGAGGAAAAAATAGCCCAAGATCTGACAACTTTGGGCAATTTGGAATACTTCCTGTGGTTCTCACCAGTAAAATTAGGTTAATTGAGAACCACTGAAACCTTTATAACTACCAGGTTGTGGATGGTTCAAGCACTTCCTGTGGTTCTCACCGGACTTCGTTTTGCCAACAACAGCCATCAGAACGGCCTGTCCTTTTCTCAGGTTTTCATGTGGAGTAAATTTTGATGTTTTTTGTAAATATAATTTGGCTCCACAGGCAGATTAAAAAAGCGGGCCTTTTTTGCCTGTTTTGCATTCTTCTAAATTGTTTCACATACCCGTAGTGACAGCAATAGGATGGCTTTGAGGTGAATGGTTTCTCACAACATTCACAGGGCGTAATTGCCAATAATTTCCTTCCATTACAGAGGCATGGAAAGTTGGAGCATGTTATGTGCCAGGCCCGTAACGGGAGAAAGATCACCTTCCAAATACAATGCTAATGCTCCTTTTAAAAGAAGATATCGATAGATAACAGAATTCTAATTAATTAAGCATGACTGAACTTGAGTGTGGGCAAAAACAACCAGTTACAACGTGCAGGGGGTGTATGATCATTTAGTGCACCTCATCAAATGAGCAGTTGTTGGCACCCGAAAACAAAAGTAGGCATCAGAATCCAAATTTCTTAATTGTGTGCAAAAGCATGAGAAGGCTACTAAATGCATAACAGCAGATGATATCTAGTGTACGAGGATATCAAGTGGTAACTGTCCACACTCATTCAAATGCTTCAGGGGACTACAGAAGAGGTTACTACCCACCATCACAACATCATGCATACAGTTGACAATTACGCTCCACAGTTTCACTGCACATCTTAATCCAGCAGACCTTTCTTAACTAAATTTGTACTAAAAGCAGATATGCCATCATGTTTAAGCTCAGTTGCCTACTTGCATTTAGTTTCACACTCACTGGATTCCAACCCAAGTAACAGCAACTGCTCACCTGTTTAAGACTAGAAGGAATCTATTAAGGAAATCTCATACCTGCTGGACCTGCTACCTCGCTAGAGGGTTCCTGGAGCATTATGTATGTGGGTAATAAGTGCAGCTTTGTTTGTTTGAAGCTGTGTTATTGTTTGATAGTGCTTCAATCCCTTTGTTTTCCAGTTTTGGATTCCGGTGTGTGAGTGATGATTGCTTACTATGTGTTTCATTGTCCTGCTGCCCGTTTATGTCCTTTGCCGATGCGGAATGTTGCCTGTGTGCAGATATCTAAGAAGTCATAAATGAAAAGTGGTATGTAAGTAGGTGCTCATAGAGGAGTGCAAGGGTTACTGGCAATGAAGATCGTGGAAAGAGCTTCAAAGCCGCAACCATGTGGCTATTAATAAACATTTTCAACGCCTAACATACACCTAAATTGTCAAGTGCTGGTAGTTCAGAAAGTACATTAAACACTAAACATTTTTGCAAAAGGTGTACGGGACACAAATTCTTCACATGGAAGAGTAGAAAGCTCAACATGCCATAAGTGTGTAACTATGCCTTTGAGTTCTGAATTCTGCATTTTATGACTCAGTACCTAAATGTTGCAAGGAGAAGTTACAACATTTATGATCCCTACAGTTAGAGCAGTAAAGTTGTATGTTTTAGTTTGTTAATTATTTAAATATGATTTTTTTCAAGAATTCTTTGGCTTTCTAGCAATCTCAAGTATGCAAAAAGCATCTTAGCACTTTGAAGTGACTTGGAAAAGCACTTCAAACATGCTGTAGGAAATTAAAATCTATTTATCGTAGGATATCATGCTACATTCACAACAATCTCTTAATGAATTACAAATTTAGAGCCAAAAGATGAATTGGAAGTGTTCGCATCTTTAGAGTCCAGACATTTGTTGCCCAAACAACCTCCATCTTCGCTTCCTTTCAGTAACTTTACGAAGAGTTATTGTAGTGCTTCCAAATGAAGGTCAATTATTCACTGTTCCATCTGGATTCTTGGCTGTTAGCAGCCAGTTATCAAAGAGTCTTATGTCACCCAATTGCAAATGGTCCCACAAGACGGTGTAAAGATGGAGCATGTGCATGCGGATGTAAAGGAATACACTCTAGCTAAGGTGCAGATCGTTAGACCCTGCTTGTGTCTGCTGCCGTTCAGACAAATGGGCATAATCCCACGGTTGTGAAAGGGCATGATTATAGGAGTGTACACACCTCAGTTCAGTTTCTTTCTAAACATTCACTTTAATGCCGATCAGTCTGATTGAGAACCCCCTCTATTTTTAGGAACACCTCGAGGTCCCTTCGTTGAAACCTCCCATGTCCTTTAGGGAGGAAAGAGAAGAAAAAGGGACTGCCTGCTTCATTCGTAGGGTTATCCTTCAAGCATTTAAAGGGGGGCACAAACTTCAAGACCACCCAAACAAAAGACCCACTTGAATGGTATGCCTGGGGCTATGCCAAGATATCTGAGAACGGCTTAGCAGTGGTGCCAGATTTCTTAATCATGGGTGATCTGATCTACTGGAAAGCACATGCTACTGCTAATTTACAGAAGCTAGCCCAAAAATCAGCACCTTAGGCTTTTCACCAAAATTTTCAGGTGGAACAGATTCTATTATTTGCTCATACCCACCTATTGGGCAGACATTTAGAATCAGAAAAGACAGGTGCTGATCATTTTTACTGGCCCGGAAACTTAACTCATGTAAAAACATTTTTTAGGGGGAGTCCCACTTGCCAAGTCGCTAATCTTTATAACCCCCTAAGGCCCACTGTAAGAAATTATTTTAATAGAGATGCCCTTCCAACACATAGAGCTAGATGGTGTAAGTCCTAGCACTTGTAGCGTATATGCGGTCACCATTCTTTCTCAAGCGGGCGGCTGCAAGTCAAATAGCAGCTGCCCTCATAGAAATATTTTCCCTGAGTGGGTTTCCAAAAGAGATACTCACTAACTAGGGTACCCGATTGATCTCTAAATTGATGAAGGAATCTGTCATGAACTAGGCATTAAACAGTTGAAAACATCCACATACCATCCGCAGCCAGCTGGTCTGTGGATCGGTCTAATGCTACACTAAAACAAATGTTGAATTAGGAGGGTGGGACTGGAATAAAATACTACCTTTAGGCCTCTTCCCTATTAGATATAAACCTCACTCTAGTCTGGGGTTTTCATGGTTTGAACTTCTGTTCCACTGGAAACCCCGGACCCTAAGAGAAATTACTAAAAAAGCTTGGGAAGAAGAGGATAGAGAAGAAAAGATTTTAATAGAATTTGTAGCACAATTAAGAAATAGAATAGTGAAGTTTAGAGAATTAGTAGCCGCTAATTTGGAGAGTGCCTATGGTCTTCAAGGATACTGTTGTTATCATAATATTAAACTCAGAGAATTTCAAGAGGCAGACTGGGTGTACTTCTAATTTTTTTTCAGTGTTCAAAAATGTTTAACACATTGGTAGCGGTATAATAAAATACAGATGCAAATCATCAATAAATATTAACATTAACTTATCAACTTGAAATCCATGGAAAAAGAAATGAAAATCAAAGTTTTCACATCAACCTTGTAATGATAAATATGAGTGGCCTCTTCTCCAGCTGACTTCCATGGCTTCACCCTCTCTGATAATTTAAAGTAGTTTGATATCAACCCTAAGTTCTCCAAGTATGAAAAATTGGCCTAAAGAGCACTCTGCAACATTTTTGCAGTAATTCCTAAACAATACCAGGTAAAACTCATATAACACACCATTTTATCCATACCAAACGGATGTATGACGTTACAATGCATACATTTACATCGCGGTATATTACAACGCGGTTTTTACAACAAAGTCGTTACAATGACTTGCGTTGGAGGGCACCGGACTTAAGGATAGTATAATTTACTATTCCAACTCCAGTCTAAGTACAGTAGGGAAAGTGTTGGATAGTAAACTATACTATTCCTTGTCCTAGAGCGCCATGCAGCGCAAGTCGTTGTAACGACTTGCGTCATCCAGCGCAAGTCGTTGTAACGACTTGCGTTGTAAAAACCGCAATGTAATGGCATCGCGATGTAATCCCCGCGTTGTAAACTATGTTTCCCATACCAAATCAGGTCCTGCTATTCAAAAATCTTATCATATTCCTGAAGCTAGAAGAAAGACCATTGAGGAAGGAGTTTCACAAATCCTAAAACTAAATGTTATTAAGCCTTCCAAAAGCGATTGTCCTTATTCCAAAACCGGATCAAACAATCAGGTATTAGATTGATTTTAGAAAAATAAACCTAATCTTAAAATTTGTTCACAAGAATCGACAAACTTATTGAGCAACTAGGCAAAGGTAAATACATTAAAACCCTTGATTTAACAAAGGGATTTAGGCAAATTCCCCCAAACGAATTTGCTAAAGAAACAATTACTTTTTCTACCTCAAAGGGGTTATATCAATTCACCATTTTACCCTTTGGGTTACAATGGCACCCCTGCAGTCTTCCAACAACTTATGAATTTGTTGCTTAACAAACACCAAGATTGCACTCCTGCATATCTTGATAATATCATTATTATGTTGAGTCAGTCCTGACCAGAAAACTGAAAGCATTTACAGGCAATTCTGATGGAATTGAAAAATGTAGGGCTTAATATACCCAAAGAAGAGTAAATTAGCCATCTGTCAAGTTAGATACTTGGGATCCCTCTTTGGCAATAGACAAATCAGAACCCAAGAAGAAAATGTAGCCACCCTATAGAATATACCCTTACAAGAGTTAAGAGCCTTATTAGGGTGTAGGGACCTCAGGCACTTCATACCTCAATTTGATCAGATATCAGCACCCTTACCAATCAATTGAAAAATAAATTCCTCAAAATGTTTCTAAGCTTGAGACAGAGGCAAAAGTAGCTTTCCGGAGGCTTGATGATATTATCTCGTCTGACCTAGTTTTTCAATCCCCTGACTTCACAAAAACTTTCATCTTACAAGAATATGCTTTCAACCTCAAAATAGCAGCTGTTCTGTCACAAACAACTTTAGAGGGAGACAAAAGACCCATCCGTTTCATTAGTAGTAATGTATTTAACAGGGGAAAACATTATCCCACAATTGAGAAAGAATGCCTTGCCATTAAGTGGGCTATTGAGAAACATTATTATCTTGATGGTACGGAATTTATCTTTACTGATCATGATCCTTTAATCTAGCAGGGTCTCAAAACAGCTTTGTTAGTTTCTGACTGTCTTTGCAACCGTACTGCTTTCAATCGAGCATAAGAAGAGTAAATCCAAGAGTATGCAGAATTCTTCAAAAGGATTCCTTCTAATCTTCCAGGGCAGAAGAATCTAAGGAAAGAGAGCTGTAAAATGTACTTACCTGGTATAGTACCAGATGGCCCCTCTCCGCAGTCCGTCTTATGACCAGGACCACAACCTAAAAAAGGAAATATAAGAAAAACATTAAACTGGTAAGAGGTGCTCAAAATGAACACTATAGAAAGAGGACAGGAGAAAGGAGATGAGGGGAAAACAAACACAGAGCATTCACGCATGCACATTTGTTTAAAAATCAGGATTGATTAGGAGGTGTGGCCAAGGAGCAAAAGCAATAAACTGGCTGGAGGGAAACACTATCTGCAGCACCACAAGAAGCCACAACCAGGATACTGAAGGGAAACTGGGCACCCCAAATCCTAGTTGTATGCACGTAAGATGAGGAGGCAAATAATAGATTTCCACCTCTTTTAGTCTCAAACCCGCTTTGACCACGGAGAGGGTTGTGACTATCCAGGTGGATTTTTTCCTTCCTGCACAAATTTGTGCTGTACTTGAAGTCCAAATTTAATTGAAACCAAAATCTAAACAATCCGAAAAGGGCAACCTTCACTAGGTTCAAGTTGAAGGTTTTACAGGACATGTGGCACTAGGGAAAAGTAACTTAGCATTTCTGGGTAAATTAAGCATGGTAAAATCACAATCTTTTTTAGGTATCTCTGTGTACTGATGACAGGAACCTCTATTTTCTGGGCCCAACTTTACTTGATCCTGAATCGCAAAGCAAAGATCAACCGCTTATGCCATTTCAATGTTTTGCAAGAGGGTTACTAATTAAGAGCAGGATTGTCGTCTACAACTGGAATGCAAGAAATGCGAGTCTTTCAGAAGTAATATGTCTACAACTTTCTCTTTAGTGGGGGCCAGCTACCCCATTTTAACACTCACCTCTCTCAGGGTAGCAAAGCAGAGCAGCCCAAAGCCTACTCAAGGTAGGTGATGACGGATGGTACTACCAGCTCACTGGTATGCAACAACACTCGACAAATCCATGTCCACTCAGTGCTTTTTCCTTATAAAAAGGAAAAGTACTTTATTACGTTCACACTACTAAATACTATGCATTAATTAAAAAAAAATTACAGTTAGGTAGTTGGAAACAACTTTGTTGATACTGGTGGAGCAGTTGGCACCACAGCAAACAACAAACTTAATTGACAGTACTCCTACACTATGCCTAGATGCAATATCATAGTCAGCAACTGTAAAAAAAAAGTCAGGTTTACTTGTCTGTCAGGCTGTCACCACATTAATAAAAAGGTAAAAACGAACCATATATCTGTAATGCAACACTGTTGAAGTAATCATTTTTAAAACAGTTCAAGGTGTATCAAAGTCTTACTTTTATCTTTAACTAGCTACCGGTGCAGTAATACCAACCAGCAGTGGCCCCCAAACCCCAGAGCCCATGTACAAAAGTGCAGGCTCCAGGAGTGCTTAAAAATGAAACAAACGTTTCCTAATTTAATTCTCTGGTAGACTTAGTGCAACATTTGGGTCATATAATCTGGGTTGCTCAGGTGTGGGGTTGCTGCACTCCTGCCAGCCCCCAAAAACGTTCATTAATTAGTGTTGGCGCCCCTGCCCTTCCTGGGGTACTACAAAAACAGCTTATGCTAATTTTGAGCCCCTGTCGGGTGCTTATGAGTCAAGTCAAGTCAAGTCATAAAATTTGTATAGCGCACTACATACCCAGAGGGTTTCAAGGCGCTTAGGAAGGGGAGGAGGATTATTTGTCAAATATCCACGTTTTAAGCTGCTTTCTGAACGCTAGGTGGTTCTGAGTGAGGCGAAGGTAAGCGGGGAGTGAGTTCCATGTTTTAGCAGCCAGGTATGAAAAGGATCTGCCTCCCATGGTGGTCTTGTTGATGCGAGGTACAGTGGCGAAGGCTTGGCTGGAAGAGCGGAGTTGGCGGGAGGGGGTGTAGAAGGACAGTCGAGAGTTGAGGCAATCTGGTCCGATGTCGTAGAGTGATTTGTGTGCGTGGGTAAGCAGTCGGAAAGTGATCCTCTTATTGACGGGTAGCCAGTGGAGGTCTTTAAGGTGACCAGAGATGTGTTCGTTGCGTGGGATGTCTAATATGAGCCTGGCTGAGGCGTTTTGGATTCGTTGGAGTTTCTTCTGGAGTTTTGCGGTAGTACCTGCGTAGAGGGTGTTTCCGTAGTCCAGTCGGCTTGTGACTAGAGCGTGGGTGACTGTTTTCCTTGTTTCGGAGGGGATCCAGCGAAATGTTTTTCTGAGCATGCGAAGAATGTTAAAGCAGGAAGAGGATACGGCGCTGACTTGTCTGTTCATTGAGAGTGAGGAATCCAGGATGACGCCAAGGTTCCGTGCGTGGTCTGTCGGGATGGGTGCTTTTCCGAGGGCTTCCGGCCACCAGGAGTCGTCCCATGCAGAGGGGGATGTACCTAAGATGAGGACTTCTGTTTTGTCTGAGTTCAGTTTCAGACGGCTTTGTTTCATCCATTCGGCGACTTCTTTCATTCCTTCGTGTAAGTTAGTTTTGGCGGTGCTGGGGTCCTTGGTGAGAGAAAGGATCAGTTGAGTGTCATCCGCGTAAGAGATGATGTTGAGGTTGTGTTGGCGGGCGATGGCCGCGAGGGGGCTCATGTATACGTTGAAGAGGGTGGGACTGAGTGAGGATCCTTGAGGTACGCCGCAGATGACTTCAGAGGCCTCGGACTTGAATGGTGGGAGGCGGACTCTCTGGGTTCTTCCGGTGAGGAACGAGGTGATCCAATCGAGTGCTTTTCCTTGGATTCCGATGTTGTTGAGGCGTTGTAGAAGGGTGCTGTGGCAGACTGTGTCGAATGCTGCAGAGAGGTCGAGGAGGATGAGGGCGACTGTGTCACCATTGTCCAGTAGAGTTCGAATGTCGTCTGTTGCTGCGATGAGGGCGGTCTCGGTGCTGTGTTTGGCTCGGAAGCCAGATTGTGAGGGGTCGAGGGATTTGTTGGCTTCGAGGAAGGCGGCGAGCTGGTTGTTGACGGCTTTCTCGATGACTTTGGCCGGGAATGGAAGAAGCGAGATGGGGCGGTAGTTTTTGAGTTCGGTGGGGTCTGCTGTTGGTTTTTTCAGAAGGGCGGTGAGTTCAGCGTGTTTCCAGTCTTCTGGGAAGGTGGCGGAGTTGAAGGAGCAGTTGATGACGTCTCGGAGGTGCGGTGCTATGACGGAGTCTGCTTTGTTGAAGATGTGGTGAGGGCAAGGGTCTGTGGGGGATCCAGAGTGGATGGAATTCATCAGGCGGATGGTGTCCTCAGTGGAGATTGGGTTCCAGGCGTTAAGGGTGTTTACGGGGGGAAGATGGTCAGCAGATGGTAGGGTGGGTTGGCTTCCGGGTTGGTTGTCAAAGCTGTTGTGGATGTCAGCAATCTTGTTGTGGAAAAAAAGAGGCTAGGGAGTCGCAGAGGGTTTGAGAGGGGGTGATGTCGTTGGAGTTGGCCGAGGGGTTGGAAAATTCCTTGACGATGTTGAAAAGTTCCTTGCTGTTGTGGGCGTTGTTGTCAAGTCGATCCTTGAATGCTGTTTTCTTGGCTTTTCGGATCAGTTGGTGGTGAGTGCGGGTGGCGCTTTTGAAGGCGTCCTTGTTGCTGGTGGATGGGTCTTTTTTCCAGGCCTTTTCAAGGGAGCGGCATAGTTTCTTGGACTTCTTGAGATCATCGTTGAACCATGAGGCCTTCTTGTTGCCAAGTTTGTGTTGGCGTTTTTTCAGTGGTGCTAAGGAGTCGGCGGTGTTGGATAACCAAAGGGTGAGGTTGGAGGCGGCTTCGTTGGCGTTAGAAGAGATGGCTGGGGAGGTTCGAAGGAGCGATGCGGAGATCTGATCCGTGGTGATTTTGTTCCAGTTTCTTTGTAGAGTTGGTTGGAGGTGGTTGGTGGGTTTCGGCTTGTTGTAGGTGAAGTGAACGCAGCTGTGGTCAGTCCAGAGGAGATCCGTAGTGTGGCTGAAGGAGACATGATTGCTGGAGGTGAAGATGGGGTCGAGTGTGTGACCTGCGATGTGGGTGGGGGAAGTGACCAGTTGTTTAAGTCCGAGGTTGGCGAGGTTGTCTAAGAGGGTGGCGGAGTAGCGGTCGTTGATCTTTTCGAGGTGAAAGTTGAGGTCTCCCAGAAGGATATAGTCTTTGGAGGGGAGCGCGTGTGGGGTGATGAAGTCCGTGATGTCTTCACTGAATTTTGCGCGGGGTCCTGGTGGTCTGTAGAGGAGGGTGCCTCTAAGAGTTGTCTTGGGGTCGATGTGGATCTGGAAGTGAAGGTGTTCGGAGTTAGCGAGGTTGGCGTCAGAGCTGGTAGAGATGCGGATGGATTTCTTATGGACGATAGCGATTCCTCCTCCTGTATGGTCGGTGCGGTCCTTGCGTGTGATCTTATAGTCATCAGGGATAGCAATGGTGATGTCTGGGGCGGAGGAAGCGTTCATCCATGTTTCCGTTAGGAAGGCGACGTCTGGAGAGATGGTGTCTAGTAGATTCCATAGGTCAATGGCGTGCCTGTGGACCGATCGGGTGTTGAGAAGGATGCATTGTAGGTGGTTGGGGTCGGGAGTCTGATGTGTGGTCGTAGCGGTGATGTTGTCGGTGCCGCTGAATTTGCAGGAGTGGCATGAGAATGGTCCATGGGTGCGACCAGGAGCGGCTTGGACGCAGTTGGGGGAGCGACCGGGGTTAAGGGCTAGGAGGGTGGCGGCATCGTAGGTAATGCGGGAGGGTTGGGCGGCGCGAGGGGCAGGGGGACTGGCGCTGGGCGCGGTCCAGGCGCGGACGGGCGTAGACGGGCTTACCTTTGGTGCACCTTCGACGCGGATTGGGCGCGAACGCTGCGCGTGGACGCTGTGCGCAATAATACCTGTCATATATGGATGGAGGAAGGGGAGGGGCGAGGGCGTCTCAGCTGGGAGGCGGGGCGGGCCAAAGACGAGCACAACAATCAACAAAATGGAGGCGGGGGGGGAGCACTGCAAACGCGCAAACCGAGTGGAATTGCACTTAGAAAATACAAGTAAAATGCAGGCAAGCTCAGCGGCGACCAGGTAGGTAGCAGGCACAGACAACAATGCAGCCGTGGGAGCAGAGCGGCACAGCGCGCAGACAGGCTCGAGTTAGCCGAGTAAATAATCAATTACAGCGCTAGTATGTTCAATGGCGATCGGCAGGCACAGGCACTAAAAGCAGTTCCAGTTAGTCAGGGCAAAGCGCTATATACGATACCAGCGACCTTGGAGGGACCCTGGGGAGCGACCACTCAGCTCTGGGAAGAGGAGCGAGTCACGACGACTTCAGGAGGAGAAGCGCTGATCAACTGAGTGGGAGGGCGTCTCAGCTGGGAGGCGGGGCGGGCCAAAGACGAGCACAACAATCAACAAAATGGAGGCGGGGGGGGAGCACTGCAAACGCGCAAACCGAGTGGAATTGCACTTAGAAAATACAAGTAAAATGCAGGCAAGCTCAGCGGCGACCAGGTAGGTAGCAGGCACAGACAACAATGCAGCCGTGGGAGCAGAGTGGCACAGCGCGCAGACAGGCTCGAGTTAGCCGAGTAAATAATCAATTACAGCGCTAGTATGTTCAATGGCGATCGGCAGGCACAGGCACTAAAAGCAGTTCCAGTTAGTCAGGGCAAAGCGCTATATATGATACCAGCGACCTTGGAGGGACCCTGGGGAGCGACCACTCAGCTCTGGGAAGAGGAGGTACACCTTCAACCCAGGATGTACGTATTTGATTTGGGAAGCTGCAACGTTTTTGAACACAGGCTGCTTTTTTACCGCACTTTTTAATATTTGGAATATTCACCTAAGAGCCAACTCCTACACTGCTCACCGGCTCCTGTCGTCGGCCCAGCTGTAGTGTGCTGGCACAGAACTGGCCTCCTCTTTTTCCCCCCAGCAGCGAGCAGCATGGGCTGGAGTCTGTGCTCTGGATGCCTCCTGCCATGCAAGGGGATGGGAGAAGAAAACACACCCAGCAATAGGGGAGGTCCAGTCCTTTGTGTACTGGAAGGATGGGCTCCCTCGGGATGGATCTCTCCGTGCACCAGGTCCCGGGGTATGTGGGCCACAGATAACAAATGAGGTTGTGCTCACGTCTGGGTCATGTGCAAAAACAACAGTTGATAGACAGAATGCAGAACAATGTCATACATTCACTCCAGTACAGAGATCCTGGCCTTAATCATCCCCTTTGGTATTGCCACGTCTCGGTCATGGCACGCCCCATGGGAATATTTGGAAAATGCTACAGAGCAATATGCACTCATTTTCCCACCCAGTGCTGAAGTTCAGGGATTTCTTCCTTCGAGCTGGGCATTATTCTGGTGCTGCTGCACCATGTCCAGTATCTTCTTAAGTGTCTCTCCCTTGTGCAGTGTTTTTCAAGTGGGGGTGGAAAGTTCTAAAAGGTGGGCACCTCTGCCCAATCTGAGGGTGCCACATCATCACTCCATCCTTGCCCCCTCCTGTACGTTCTTCTGGGATATTTAAACATGGCGACTTCAAGTGGTCTATGGAATGACCTTCCCTGGGACCCTCAGTCCTGCCTCAAGTTACACAGCTGAAGGACTCCTTCCCATCAAACCTTCAGAGGAAAGCCTCTCCGGTGGTTGGTTCCAGAGGTCTTGCCTTCCTGGGTCCTATTTTCTTTCCATGGACAGGGGTTTCCTCAAACCAGGTGCATTGCAAAGGGTTAGTTAGTACATGCTGTTTCCTACCCACCACTTCCTTTCCTGGAAACGAGTCCAAGCACTGTCAAATGGCTCCATTGTGTGGGTAGGCATTTGATATTTCTGCTGACAAGCAGGATAAATAACTTCGCCCAACAGGGGGCACGAAATGTGACCATAGCTCAGCCAGGGAACTCAAATTCTCAAAGGGCCATAAGGAGTACAGTTATCACAAAAGTGACAGTGGATCTGCACCCGAGGTACATGGTTACCCTGAGGTTCATACCTAACTAGTATCTCTAAGCTCAAGTTTTGCTGAACTATGTGTTGGCGCTGATTTCATCCATAAAGTGTAATACAGTGAGCACACATCTTTTCAGTAAGCACTAAAGACCTACACTGTGAATATTCACTCATATTATACGCCTACACAAGATCAGCACCAATCCATTAAGTGTCCCTTCTGCGTCA
Source organism: Lissotriton vulgaris (assembly GCF_964263255.1). NCBI lineage: Eukaryota > Metazoa > Chordata > Amphibia > Caudata > Salamandridae > Lissotriton > Lissotriton vulgaris. Next base: position 130,470 of record NW_028252339.1, on the reverse strand, counting down.
CTCTGTGTGCAGATACCGGGCTGAGCTAGATGGTGGTCTCACATGCTTAGCCCACACACACATGCGTATGCTCATGTGGTAGTATGTGACCAGCCCAGAGCCTCTTACCCTAGCTGTGCAGCAGTGAACTTATCTTAAAAAAACACTTTGGCACTTAGCATTCAGTCCATTTCCACCATATTTATTGTGGGTGAGACCCGCTCACAATCAATGCCCAAAAACGTGTATTCACAATGTGAAAACTCCAGGGGGACTAAATGGGTGAAACCTATTTCCTACATGGAAGAACAAATCTAGATTAAGCGTCAAAGACTGGCTTAATGATGTTACCCAACAATGGTCTTTGGAACAAGTTACATAAAAGTGAAAGGGCTGCCAGCTAATGAGTAGAGATGTGACTGAACCCTGACCATCACCACATGCCATCCTTCCTCAGAGTTAAATCTCTCACTCTTGAAGTAATTCTATCTCCTGACTTTCCTGTCCAACCAGGTTCCATTTCCAGTCTCCTTTCGCTTGCAACTACACCGTCCATTTTATGTGATTAAGATCTAATGGATTCAGAAAAGGGGGTGGTGATGAACAGAGTGTCTGAATTGAGCAGACCACTCTTACCCAGTCCAAAGATCAGGGCTTGATCCATCACCGTTATTTATCTCACTGCCCCATCCCAGCTCAGAACCTGGCTATATGCAAATCAGTCTGTCCCTGGCCCAGTGCATCATGGGAACAGGGCAGACTAAACTACCAAGCCAATTCTTCACCAGAAAGGAGACAAGCTACCGGGGACCGGTTTCTGGCATTTCAGCCGTCTTCGGCCCGGCTTGCTTGAATCCTGATGGAGCAGTGAGAAAGGGACTCATGTCTGAGTATACCCTGCCACACCTGCCACACTCTGTCCCTCACCACCCCTTGTTGTAAATAAGATCTAATGGAGGATTATGTTAAACTTGGAGTCTTGTTCTTAGTCAAACTCCAAAACCCAACCTGGAGCCTGGCCTGAATTAGCCAATCATGGTTGTGTGAGTTTTTGCGAACACTCAGTAAACCGAAATGTACACATCACCTTCTCCAGCCTTGTGAATGGGCTGGAATAGGGTGGCAGCTTATCAAAGAGAACCATGGAAACTTGTGTTGTTTCTCCCGATCGGCTTATGTATGTTGCTTTCCTACCTTCTCATCTGATCCTTGTAACTGGATATGTATAGACATTTTGTGGGCAATAATAGTGACAAGCTGGTTTGGGCTGTTGGGGTAGACGGAAGACAGGTGTGACATCCATTTATGCCTCTCCATCCCTGATTGGAAGGCCTTTTTCCTCTGAATATTCGCTACATAGATCCCCTTACATCCCCCAAAGCTGCTCAGTGCCCATGAGAAAAGTGCCTGTCAGGCATTTACCAACATAAATGATGGCATGTGATCTGTGTACCACTACTGGGCTTTGGAGCATGGTGGGTGCGTGTCTGGCCTTGCTCTAGGCACAGAGGCACCTCTGCTCTCACCCTACACACAACAGCCAACCACCGTTCCTTTGAGGGCTTTTCCTCAAACTTCTGTGGCAATAGGTACAATCCCTCAACACAAGTCCAAACTCTGAAGGGGCTGCCACTTTAGTGCAGGACTCACGGGGATATTGGAAGATGCCCAGCCTGCTGGCGAATTAAGTAAAGGCAATTGGCCACACTGGGGCTAGCTGCAGACAAACTCATCTATGCATCTGGGTTGGGGCATTGATCTGGTTTCAAGATGGGATATGGAGCTTCTCCCAGTCAAAGTAAGAATCCGTCCCTAATATAAGGTTGAGCTTTTTAGACATATGTGTAAAACATATTCTATGCGTCGTTTCTGCAAACATATACTCATTTGCTTTGGATTGTTTCCTTCGTAAAGAGAGTTGCATTTGTTGCTTTTTGACTGTTACTGCGTGTTTCTTTTGTATGCATTAACTTATTGCTGTTTCTGATAGTAATGTATCTTGTTTTGTTGTTGTTTTTGCACTCTAAACAAAGCATCTAGATGACTTCAGTAATCCATATGAAGTAGTAATTTTGGATTGTACTTGGAGCACATTCCTTTCCTGGCAGCGAGTTATATTTAATTGCAATATCCCGGGGATAAAAACACAGCCTCCTGCTGGTGTCCAAAAAGCGGCACTTTGTTGGCGGTATGATTGCACTAAGCTCTGAATCCATTCTTTCAAAGTGCTCTTTCAAATGCTGGCCTCTAAAAATAACTGCGGCTTAAATCTCGAATGCTGCCCTGTGGTCTCCCGCCTTCTGTTAGCGAAGAAGGCCCCCCGCAGCAGGGATAGTGAATGAAGTTGGTGTAAATCGAAATGCTATCTGCGGGATTAATATTCTCTTCCTCCAATCGGATTGAGATAATAAAAACAGTGGTGGGAGAGGCCGCTCGATCAGGCTGCTGTGGTTTACGTCGTGGGGCCGCTGAGCCGTTGATTATGCCACATAGCCGCCAAATTAACCCTCCAATGATATGTCCAGATAAACCTACGATTTGTTCCCGACTAAAAGCACTGCATTGAGAAGTGAGCACAGGCAGCGGGAGCCTGCTGGCAGACCTGAGTTTTCTATGGATGTTAGAAGGTCATGCTAAGCATAGGATGGAATAAATTGCCCGAGTGTGTTTTAGTCTTGATTGGCAATTATTTACTCCACCCTCCCCCCATAATTCTCCCTGTGAGTGAAGCCTTCCATAGGTGAGAGATGCCTCCATGAGGTTCTGTCAGTAGTCTGCTATTAAGGGAAATTCATGGACCGCCGGCGGGGTGCATTAGCAGGGAGAAAGGAGTGTGTCTCTAATTGTTAATGTAACCTTTCCAGAGATTTCCATGTATGCCAGTGTGTGCTGCATGACTATGAATATGGATATTGAAGATATGGAGACCCCAGTAAGCGGTGCCCTGTCCAAAGATAGTGGTCACAAGGAGATGATGGACGGAGCGCTGAAACTTTTCACACACTCACCCCCAGTCACAGATCTGGGTTGAATCCATCATCAATCTTTAGCTCACTTCGCCACCACAGTTCGGGCCCAGCTATATGCAAATCAGTCTTGACCCTGTGCCTCATGGGAACAGTCCAGCCCGAACTGCCAAGGCCCAGCTGGATTTAGGCCCAGATCTCTGTAGTGGGGTGAATGTATGATATTGTTCTTCATTCTGTCCATCAATTGTTCTTTTTGCATAAGATAGTGGTGGGCAGTTGTATAACGGTTGAGTTTGGCTGAGAGGATCCTTTACGCATAGTGCCAGGTCTTGGTGATGCAAAAAGCCTTCGTACATGGGTCGCGTCCTAATTTATACAGTTTCAGAACATTACAGATGAAGTCAGGTGGTCTGTCAATGCCACCAAAGGACAGTCATGTAGCAGGGCAACATTCCATCCATCACAAGATTGCTTATCATGCTGGTTACTACTTTAGTGTCTTTATTAGGTATCATAGGAGGGACTTAACGTATCTGTCCTTAATTTTCGGGCTTCCTTTTCTGTCATGACTGCATTTAGGACTCTTGCTGTTCCAAGTTAACAACCTTCACAACTCCACAAAAACTTGTCTATTTGCAGCCATCATAGCAATGTCCCTGAGCTCGACCTGTGTGCTGGCAGTAAGGAAAAAGTATGCTCAGTGAGGGTGGTGAGAAATTGAATTCGTGTCATCTTATTATAGACAATCCGTCGTGTCCATAGAAAAGTACAGTATAGTTCACAGATTATAGGCTGGATTTGAGCTGTCGAGCTTGTGGAAGCTTCCCTTACACACATTCGCCTTTTGTGATATGGTTTGGGGAAATTTCCTGTCTTAAACTGTAATGTATTTGTTCCTGGATTTATTTTTCAGTATAGTTTATTTTTGTCTTAACACTTATCTTCATGTCTATATTCGATGTTTCTTTTAAATATAATTTTCTTGTTAGTATAATCTTCATGACTTAAGTGTAGTTCTTTTTCTTCTTGTATAGTTCTAATATTTGTAAAAAAGTGTTCACGTTTATGAGTTTTACATCAAATGTTTCATATGTTGAAACATCTATTAAATGTCTTTCATAGGCTTGGCATTACCCTACTTTAACAAATCTTTACCTATAGCTAATCTTTCGCTGATATTTAAGTGTACATTTTCTTATGGATGAATGTGGCTTTCTGTCGCACAAACCTAGGTGCTAAGTGGTGTACTGTAAAGTGGGCTAGTATACAAACATGAAGTGGAGGAGAAGAGAGTAAATGCAGACAGTGGTTACATTTGGAGTAGGAAGGCCTGAAGAGGAGAGGGCTGAAGTTAGGTGGTAACCGAGGAAGTAGTAGACCAATGTGCGGAGGACTACGTTGTGGGAGTGAGCTAAGGTTGTAGTCGGGATTCTGGGGTGGCATTCTTCAGAGCCATTCAGTCACCAGTGCCTTCGTCATCAGTGGGGTGTTGCTTGAAGAGCAGAGTAGGGTTTTAAGGTTTAATAAAGCGAATGATGTATTATATTTTGTGGATTTCAACTGGAAAGGAGTTCTACACCCTTGGGGAGCAATGCAGTAAAAGGCCTAGTTTGGGCTTTTTCCTCATGGAATCCATTCTGGCGATACTGCTATGTGGTCCAAACACTTCTATCTTGATCACTGTTTTGCCCAGCTTTCTTTCACCATAGTGTGTCTCAACCTGGTCTCTCAATGTACAGTTGAACGGCATATATGGAGTAACAATAATCTTTAATAAAGGTATTAATAATGTATATTAATATAAAAAAATCCACAATTAACATTGTTACATAGTTCTTGCTCCCCCACTTGTCATAGTACTAAAATTGATGATGTCGCTAGTTGACTCACACTTGACAGGGTTTCGAAAGCTGAGGGTCTGCTTTCAGGTAGAGGGGTTGTCAGAAGGCTCTTATATGGTAATCTTATGGAATGAGTTAATATGTTATAAATCCTAGCCAATATAGTCATTGTTGGATATTTGCCCTTTCTGCAGGGTCAGGTTTGGGATTTTGCCTTGTTGCTGAACCTTAGCTTTTGCTGGCTATAGAACTCTGTGCATATTATTCCTGCTAATCACTGGTAAAGGGCTTGTGTCCCTTCTTTCAACATCATGCAATTGGTATACTCCTGGTTGGCACATTTAATTTACTTATAAATCTCTAGTGTAAGATACCTAGTGTACCCAGGGCCTATAAATTAAATGCTACCAGTGGACTGCAGTATACATTGTGCCATCCACTTCAGTGGCTTCTTAAAACATGTCTTCAGGCCTATCGATGTAGCCTGGCTGTGCACATTTAAATCTGCAATTTTGACCTGTTAAAATAATCCCTTTTGACAGGCTTAAACCTTCCTTTTAAATATTATGAAGTCACCCTAATCAGGCCTTATTGCAAGGCAGAGTGCCTGGTATTTAAAAGTTGGACCTGTAAAAGTTTAATGTTAAACATTTCCTTACAGTGAAAAAGCCTTAAAAGCTATTTTCACTGAAGCAGGGTTGGCTGTTCCATAAGAAAACATTGGGATACAATATTAAGTTAATAAGTGTTACCTTTCACCTAGAAAACTGTTACAAGTTTACTTTTTGGAATTTTTGAAAAATTTGCTACAAACCCCATTCACTGCTTATTCTGATTTGTGATAAATATGTTGAAAAAATGACTTTCAGAAACTTATCGTTGCCCTTCCTGAAATCCCAGGAAGCTCAACCTGCATTTGTTTGCCATCTTCTGCCAGTCAGTAATTATCATTTCGGTAGGAGTGAATGAGGTGTGAACTTGCTCCCAGGACAGGGACAAAATGCTTTTGGTGTGGGAAGGTGGGAATGTGCCCTTGACAGGAAGTGTGTATGTCAGCAATTCACTGGCAGGGTATTTTTATGAATTATTATTTGCAATGCTGTTAACCACTTCTATGAATAAAAACTATTGAGTGAAAACGTGAATGTACTTTACACTGGACCTAAAACAGCATCTTCTGCATTCAAGAAAGGTCTCAAAATGGGACTTTTGACAGACACTGTCGTTGTCAGTTCGACATAAAGGACTAGTTCATCAGGAGGAGACTTCAAAATCGGTTTGCGCATCACCTAGATTAGTCCTCACCTGCAGCTAGAACTCTAATGCACTATAGATTTTATGATTTATTTTCCGAACTAACTGTACTCTGCTTCTATGCCATAATGTATTCCTTGAAAACAGCCGTGGCCCGTGCAGGTAAAAGAGGTCGGGCGGTGGGGCCAGGTTGGGGCGTATTTAACTGACGACCACAAGGGGAAATTAAATAAATAATACATTTTCCCTTGTGGTCGTATTTGGAAAGCTCCCCACTCCCCCCACCTGGCCCCCCGTCCCACTGCTCTTACCTGCACGGGCCGCGGCTGCTTGAAAAGGGCAATTCACTTTTACCATTCAGTGATCCAGCAACAATCTAGAAATTCTGCACATAGTGCACCAAGGTATATGTTTTTCAGAGATAGTCAGATACAGTTTCATTTTTCTTGTTTTGCCATCTTCTCTATGCAATTAAACGTTTCTCAGTAAGCAGCCACAACATCAGCCTAATCTTATTTATCTAATTGTCCCTGCATCCTTGACCGCTGATATATGCGTTAAGGATTTATATTCAAAGAGAATGAGTACCCAGCATTGTGTGCACTTATGCACAGGTGGATGTCTTCACTCATCCCTAAGACTGTGATTGCATGAAGATAATTTGCAGTCAGGCTTTTGTTGAATATGTATATTGACTTAAATGGAGCAAGTCATACATAAACCAGGATTTTGACATTCTGGAAGAACATCATTATTCAATTTATTCATACCAAGATGGTGTCACGTTGTTCTGCTCGGCAATAAAAGAAATTGAGTGCAACTTTAAAAATGTGTTTAAACAAGGCAGTTGACAGGTATTGCTTTTTTACTTGATTGCATGCTGTTAAAGTAAGGTTATGGTTTGTATTACACGCCTAAACCTGGATAAGAAAGATTGAGGTATATAAAAGTGTCTTTTAATGTAAATGTGAGAAATCACACAGTACATTTTTGGAAGCGATCCATAAAATAAACAGATTTTATGTAAGAGAATGAGATATTGCCTCTTTTTCAAAGTATTCTCTACTATATACACGCAGACAATCTCACTACCTATTTTTTTGTTAACTAGCAGCCCGGAATTCAAAAGCTTGTGGCTCTCTCACACAAGTTGCCAAGTAGACACAAATCACATCATTAAAAAGTGTGTGCAAAATTCGTGTAATTTGCTTTTACCTAAATACACAACATTTCTGCAAAATTACATATAATTATACAAATTGCAAATCTGTTATTTATTGCTACATTTAAGTGCAGAATATGTTCCTGCTGAGATTTACGATGCAAAAACGCATTTTGCGCTAAAAACAGTGCAGAAAACGAGAGCACCACGAACGCAGCCACTCTCATGCTGTTGCTCCTGTATGTTTGCAGTAAATTGTTACAGCAATAGTCACATTTGCATTATGTTTTTACTGTAGATGGTACATAATTACGCAAAGTGACATAATGGAATTTTGTGAATTTCGTGTAGCAAGCTTAATAGGAAACTCCTTAAAATGCAAGAATTAAATCTGTGATTTAAATTTCTCCCAGGCCTAATCATTACAAAGTTTACTTGCTCCACTTTCGTGGTTCTTAGGTTCCTTCGTCTTGTTCTATTGGCCATGTATGTCTAACATTTGTGTCGATTTGTGTTTGAATATGATCATGCTTTGTGATTGTATAGGTCCTCTTCTTACAGTTCAAAGTAACTTACTGTGAGAGGCTGTAAGTGAGCATTTAACGCTCTGCGCTGTGCTCCACAAATTTATTCTGGGGATAAAATATACCATGGAAAGCAATAAACTGCAAAATGTAAAAAGAATCAATACTGTATTCCTAGGGCAGTTACTTGTAATGCGTTTTCCAGAAGAATTTGCAGTATTCACAACTGCAGTGATTGTCCCTCGGCGGTCAACTGAAGCCTCAAGCTTCAAAGCGAGAGAGTGCAGATCCTGAATTGCCAGAAACTATCTCACTGACTGTCCCTCTCCGGGCAGGCAGGGGGGTGCCTGAGCTGGTGGATAATAGCCCGTTGTATGAAAAAGCAGAGTTTGCTGGCTTGCAGAGATTGACGAGTTGTGTGAAGTTGCAGAGTCACAAACCCGACTCCCTGAGGCGAGGACAACCAATGCTGGGAGGTTTCTCCAGATTGCTGATGCTATCCAATCCCTGAGATGCAAGTGAGAGGGCCACATGCACCAACACTTATAATGATCCTACTAAAACAAAGACAAAAAGAACCTTGTCTTTGAAAGAATCTTCTAAATATACGCATGAACATACTTGAAATCAACAGGACTGCAGGGCCATACTAATAGCAGGTCCTCGTATGCAGATCTTTTGACATAGCATTATCTAAAGGGATGTAGATCTCCAGCAGGATTCAAGAGGGGAATCTAAATTCACCAGGATGAAATTGCAGGTAAACTTCCTTTGGACATCTTGAGAGCTTGTACACTGTGAGGTGCATCCATTTCTGTGATCCCAGGTATCCACGTGATGCAGGAGAGCGCCGCCTAGCGATGCAGGAGCCAGAGCCATGTCACTTTGGGGAAGTTTTGGTGACTCTTGAACACCATTAAACTCCTGTGCACCACCCTCTTCAATTGAATGCTTGACACAAAAGTTGGGCGCATTGGCACTCCTACTGAAACTGGCAGCACCAAGGAAGAGGCATGTACTAACACAAAGCACTTGAAGGCAATAGAAGATGCTAATGTTCAAAAGTGCTACAGTTTCACATAGCTCGTAACTCCTGTTCCACTACAACAACAGCAGAAAAAAACTTGTGCAAAATTAGGGGTATATTAGCAAGAACCTCGTTAAAATTATTGCCGCTTTAGCGGCAGGAAACTGCCGCTAAAACGGCGATAATAGGCTTGCTAATATGCGTTATAGAATCTCCATAGAAGCCCAGGTTAAATGCGCAGGACATCTAACCTGGGCTTTTATTAGAATTCTATAACATATATTAGCAAGCCCATTATCGCTGTTTTAGCGGCAGTTTCCCGACGCTAAAACAACGATAATTTTAACGAGGTTCTTGCTAATATGCCCCTTCGTTTGAACAGATTGGATAGATGTTGGAGATAAATGCATAGAAGAGGGCTATTTTATAAATATCACGGTCATGGTCAGAAACCATTCTGCTTTTGAGATAATACTATTAAAATCGCTAAGATTATAGTTCCATACCACGAACTGAAGTCGAAGATAGTGAGCATTTCACATGGAGCTTTCCTTTACATGTAGATTGAGACAAAGTGCCTCAGACGCGTTTTCCTCAAAACAGGCCTTAATCTCTCCCTGGGCTAAAGAAAGGGAATCCCCTCAGGGAGATGGAGACGTTGAATGTGTCTAAACAGTGACATCAGCATGCCACTACTGTTGTTGCCTGAACCGAAGTGAGACTTAGGATGAACTGTACATCCTTTCGTCATGACAATTTCCAACTCTGTGTTAGCCTTTATAAATGTTATTAAAAATATAAATCAGGATATTTTATCATTTCTGCATCTGCTTACTGTATAAATATATATAACATGATAGTAATTTATCCTCCATCTTTCTAGCGCTGGGAGTTAGTTCTTCTGACACAAGAAGACTTACTCTCAGCATGGCTGCCTTACAAATACATGAAAGTTAAAAATTGTATTTTCCATTGTGTTGGGTGAGGAGGTTTCAATAACATCAAAGCAAGACCTTTGTATAATGTCTGACTGAGAAACAAAGGGCCTCAGTGAGCCCTGATGCCAAACAGTCTGACATTGAACCAGAGAATGACAGGCACCCTGGGATTCTTTGTGCAACTCATAATACCATCTCCTGTGAGCCAATGATCTCCATAGAAAATGTAAGTGCTCTATTGACTCATCTTCAGCTCTTGGTAAGCAGAGTGAAAGAAAGATATATGTCCTATTAAAAGAAAGATAATCTACTGGGCATGGCAGGATACATGCCCACCTGGAAACAAGAATGGCCCTTGGCAAGAAAGAGTCTGTAAAAACACCTGTAAAGTGGACAGTAAAGAACACCTCTATTCTAGCATCGGTTAGAAACTCCTAGAAGTGGTTTAGTTACGCTCCCACAACACCAGGACCAAGAAGTGTCCAGTCAGACAAGCCAAAGATTTCTTTTCACATCCTTTAGTAAAGTGCGCCAAGCTAAATCCATACATTTAGAGAGGCGTTGTGGTGGCAGGACCAATGTAAAATATAACACACTTCAGGGGGTACACAAGTCTAACATGCTTAGTACAAAAATAGCCAACGTGCAAGCGAAATAATAAGTGACATTTCAATGGACCAGAACATCAGCTCAGAATCCAGTTGGAGCATATAATGCTAAAATCCATACATTTCTGTCGCATTTTTTCAATTTTTCTATCAATAGACGTCAATAAAAATGTGATCATGTGATAGAAACGTGTTATTTTAAAGAAACAACTAATGAGCAAGAGACAGGACCCTCTCATGAGGAGGAAGGCAAGAAGACTTTGAGGGGCAGGTGATCAGAACGCTGAGGTCACTACTTTCTGCAATTCATGCTTCTTATTGCTAATTTCCACAAAGTGAGACAGCACGTATCATGAGATGCAAGGGACATGTGCAGTTGTACAGCACAGAAAAAATGGCTTATAGGCCTCAGAGAATCATGACACTTTGCAGACATGTTAAGGATGTGCGTTCTTAATATAAGCATGACATAAAAATTCAGCCATGTAATATATCGATGCACGTTAAAACACACAGGGGCCTACACATGCAATAAAGCATTAATAATAAAGCATTGGAACTATGGGGCAGAATACATTATTCTAGTTTCTCACCCACAGCTCAAAATCCTGTACAGTTAAGAGATTAAAGAGTTTAAGGTCCAAATATTTGTTATTAAACATGTTCAATTAATTATAGTACGCAAAAGCGGCAGGAAATAAATTGAAAATATTAGATAAATGGAAGTGCAATCGTTTTAATTGTCGTTGTGGTCTAGTGTTAAAAATAAAAGTCCGTGGTTAAAGATTCAGGTCTATGAGGTAAAGTGAAAACATTAGGGAGACTTCTAGGTACCGAACGGGTCAGTTTAACACAACATGGTTTAAAAGTTAGACCTATTTCTATCCCAAGAAACTCACAGCTGATCTGAAAGACCCACATTCTAGTCCATATCATGTTTGCATGTTGATGAACCTTCTCCTTAACCCAGACGCTTCTGGCAGTACAGACTATGGAAGGGATGTAAGTTGTGTTCTCCACCCAGGCTCTTAGCGTGCGTTTGAGCAGGCCTCTGTGTGGTGCTGTAGATGGGTATGCCTGTTCCAAGAGGCACACTGGGCGTACTGGAATATGCTTATGTTGTATGAAAGGGAGGAATACGAGAACAGAGAGAGACAGATGCATTCAAGACAGTCATCCAGAAATGCAGAAAAGAACATTGTTGTATGGAGTACTAACACCTCTCCCAGTTAAGCAAATTTAAGGCCTATATCAGCTCAAGACTCGTTAGACTTTGTCGAGTTGGCGTAGTCGGCAAGAGAATTTCTGAGCAATTTGTTTTTTTCAACATCTTTCTTAAGCATATGTTATTTTTCTCTTTGCCTCAGTGTGATTACCTGACAAGTAGTGAGTGGGGAACTCCCCATATGGCTACTAGCATTTTTATCAGCTAATGTGCTTAAAGCTCCTGAGCTTAGCCTGTACTGCCTCTGACTAAAGATGGTTGTACTTACCACTCCCTGAGTTATTTTAGGCCAGCCTGAACTTGATAACCAGTGTGGGATTAACTGATTATTTATTGGCTAGAAGCTTGAAACCAATATGTTTTTCCACCACTGCGTAAAAGCAATATGCCTTCTTAATATCCTTTCTCAAGGCAGCTGGTTATTACATTGTCTTCAGGCTTTGCCCTGTACTATAGAGATGAAGGTGTGGGATGTGTGTGTCCCACATCCAAATTCAGTGAGAAAGGTAACTGAAACGCAGATAGTTTGCGGACAATTCCCCATGTATATGCACAGATACAAAGACGTGGCCGCGTTCTTCTCTGCTCCAGGTGAGACTTTTTCAGTCAACCTTTCTAGAAGCTTCTTTTCAAGTAGCAGCTGGACTCATAACTGAGGCAACCAGTCAAGGCCGTCCCTTTCCTCTTCACCTAAGGAATCGGGCTCAGATCAGAATGCACCACAGAAAGCACACCCGTTCGGTTTAGCACAGTATAAATTATAATCTCTGCTGCGTGTTTGTTACACGACCTACAGCCAGTACAAGAATGGGTTGATGGCTGCAGCCCCCGTTCCTGCTGACACTCAAGGTACTTTGTCTTGTTTTTGCTGTTCCCTCATCTCTGCCTCAGATTGTGCCCGTTCGAAGCTCTCCTAAATTTGTAATACTTCTTTTATGAAAGAAAAGAACCCAATGTTTTTTTAAGTTACCTTAATTACAGTTTGCAGTTATAAAAAGTACAAAATCATTCATTTATACAAGATTTACATTTATCAATCACTTTTATGCTAACACAATCTTCATGAGCTTTACTGAGAGTAAACACTGAAGGATTCTGATGTCTGCACTAACCATCTGTAGCAAAATGTTGCATTTTGTACCAGTCGTTTTAGCCAAATGCAACTTTACAAAGGTCGTTGAAGAATTACACTATAAAAGTAGACCATTAACCTGTGTTGCTGAGCATGAACACATACAGGATAATCAAACGTACACCTCTGCTTATAGGGGTCGTAACCCCTGTCCAGTGTTGGAAGAAAATTCCTATTGTAAATATGATATAGATTGAGAGCGCCAATTCATAAAAACACTTCCGATTGAGTAGGGCGTATAGACCTGCTTCCTTCGCTTGATTACAGAAAATGCATTGTGGTAATGGGAATAAACTTCAGTATATCATCTCGATATCCAATCTTAAAAAACTACTCAGCATTGTTCTATGGTTTGGAAAAGATTAGATACCACAATAATACCTCACAACGATGAGATAGTTTGACTTAAATGCCATAAAAGGGCAGACTTAAATCCAAGAGGAAATACCTAATTTACTGAACAGTCCTTTATTGAACCGGTGCAGGGACCGGCATCCTTGGTGGCTCTATTTGAGACTTTACATCGAAAGGTAAATATGGAACTTTTTTGTATGGTATGATCAAGTGTGGCCATTGGAGTGAGTGACGGCAGAGATCTTATATCAGGAGATGACCAGCTGCAATGAAATATCTCTGGTATGTTCATAGTTTGGCCACAAAAAGGGCAATCGTAATTTAGGGCTCAACTGCAGTTCAGATTCCTCTTGCAAAACTCGCGCGTTTACAGATGCAAACGTGCAATTCTTCGGACGTCAGCATCAGTGTAACTCATCCAAGAGGTCATAAGAAAGGTAATATATGTATGTATGTATGTATGTATGGGCATTTATATAGCGCACTACTTACCCGGAGGGTCCCAAGGCGCTTCGACCGCTGCGAAACCCTTCCTGGCTTCCCTGAGAGATGGTCCCTTAATGGGTATCTCCAGGGTGAGACCAGGCATCCCCGGCGGTCTGGTGGGGCCGTTAGTGAAGATGAGGCAAGCTAATGCCCAGAGTTGCCGAGTGTGATCGCTGATCAGAGTGGGCACCGAGGCGAGAGAAATATGAGAATATGAGAAGCAAAATAACCTAAAACTACAGTGACAGCATCTGCTTTCTGAGAAAAGGTAAAGATTAATATGGAGCTGGATGAGGTGAGCCTAGTTCTCTGTCTATGCAACTCTCACACTAATCCTGAAAAGACCTTGTTGTAGCAAAACTCAAATTCTGAGACATGATCAAGCAGGGTTGCATTTTTGACTGCTACATCACACCAAAGAGTATATTCGCCAGTACTAAGAAGGATGAAGTTAAAGCAAGCATGTGCTATATTTTGTCAACACCCACTCGCTTGTAAATAGCTGCATGGTTATGAGTACATTAAAAACTACACTGAACGAAATCATTGTGTTTATAAAGCAAGGGTTGTGTCAAGTCCTTCTGGACTTTCTGAATTCTCCATCAGGCTCCACTGGCAAGGGCCATGTGAGCAGATGCTTGGAAGGCAGGTTAGATAAGACTCATACAGGCCCTTTATAAATACACTTGTAATTTTGCCAGATCTGTAACTGTGATTGAGGAAAAATAAAGTAAATTAAGTTGCACACAGTGGAAGAGAGGCAATGGAGTTGACCAAGAGGCATGCTGCTTGTGTTTGAGAGACAAATTGAAATGTGTCACCTGTAGTTATGGCAGAGCCTGGTTGTTTTGCTGGTGACCAGAAGCATATCCCACTTAAGAAAGCATTACTTCTACAATGAGCCAAGTTAAGGGTTCTCAGGTCTCTGTCAGTGTGAACGTTTACGAGGATGAACAGTCTAGTTGTTCGTTGGTCAAATTACGAGGGAAACCTATCATCAGTGACTAATTGTATGAATGTCTCATACTTTTGTGAAAACGAAACGGAGAGAAACACCACGGGGGTTCACTTTTAAACACGTTTTGGGATGAAAAGTCCTGAACAGCTGCATAAAACTGCATTTGGGGAAAGGGACATGATAACAATCACTGGAAGGCACTGTGTGCGGATTGTAATGAGACATGACTAATAAAGATCTTCTGTTTGAGTAACAGTATTCTAGTCTTGTGTCTAGCCAAACTACTGCATCAAAGTGAAACAGAGGACACAGTTTGCAATACCTATTGCAGATTAGTAGCACTTAGCAGAAGATACATTATTTGGATTTGTTTCAATCTTGCAGGTTTTGTCTAGCAGTTTGTTTCATTGAACCCCCCTCAGTTCAGTTCTGGCGTTTGTGACTATTGAGAGTGGCAGATCACCAGACTGTACCAGACCATGCCATTGAGGTTCATAACAACTTGTCCTCATTGTGGTTGCCAGCGTGTCCGAGGGTGCACGGTATATTATAAACTTTATTTAGAGAGATTACAGCCTTATTGAAATGAGCATTGTGTCACTAAGAATAAATTACCCTTATTCTTTTAACGTGTGATAAACTCAAGATATGCCCTTTGTTTTTTGGGTTCACTTACACTGTTTTGTAAGTTGTGTAAATTCCCTGTGCAAGGCACGAATCTTGGCCCTTAGCCTTTCAGATGCCTCATTTAGTCTGAGTGTCTCATATTCTCACTTCAGGCTTGCTTAATGGGTGAAGAATAATAGGAATGTAGCAAGTATGTGCTGTGGTTTCACGGGTTCCCACTTATAGGTATGTGGTTGTAAGAACATCTCCTGTGAAATAACCGTACCTCTTTTTAGACACCTACTCTCCCCTTCGGCAAACTGGCTGAACAGTAAAACATCTGTAAGCCAATTCCTGTTCCACTGCTGGTGTGAATATGGCTGAGTTTGCAAAATGCTAGTTAGCTAGTCAACGGAGGGGCAGCAACTGGTGCATGCCGGCGGTACCTTCGGCGTAGAACATCATTCAGGATTCCGTGTCTCAATGTATTTACAGATGTGTTTATTTATATTTTATTTATTTATAAAAACATTTATAAAGCGCGAACGACGGCCCTTAGGCATCTCGGCGCTGAAGTTGCTGCAATGTTTTAAGCCTCAAAGAGCAGAAGTTCATTGGTTGAAAGGTTTAGGTTTGAGTCTAGGTCCTAATATCGTCAATTAATGTTTATGTTTACAGTAAATATTAGTATCTCTCTCTTACATTTGCAATCTTTCTTTGGGAGTACCTAGGAGCTTAGTGACGGTTATGAAAGTCACATAATAACTAGATTATTTGTTGGTTGTAAGCTTGTTATAACTTGTAGCTGATAGCACAGCCTCCTTCACCAACAATGATTTTAAGCAAGAACCTACTACCACAATGGGCCCAGGAGATCGGTGCATAGGCAGGTGGCAACATGATCCATGTCTTTTAATGCTTCTCTAAGTTCTGTTCGTAAAATGTAAGTCATTTTCTGTAACCCATTCAACAGTTAATACATCTGTGCCATCTCACCTTTAGGAACAGATTCCTAAAGGTGCATGCTGTGTTCAGGTAGGGACTTGAAGCTTCGCCCACTCTCCGCCTATGTTTTTCATTGGCTTGTGTCATTGTCCACTGTAAACTCTGGCTGTTCATTGGTCCATAGGCTTAGTAGTCCCTCCTTAGTACTGCCTTGTTTCATTTTTTAACCTCCTATGGCGACACCCCCTGTTACGAGTGATGTTACTCGGTAGGCTTTAATTACAGCCTCCGAGCACTATTCTCTCAAATAGCTTTGTCTTGCCTGCTGTTGCAGGCTGGACACCCTCTCTCCTAACGCTGGGTTTTTATTTATAAAGAACAAACGCATTTGCATTGCAATAGGTTTCGTATTTGGAGAGTTTAAGCTTTTGGCATTGTAAATGAGAATGTCTTTTATTTATCTGTTTTAAAAACAATATATAAATAAAAGGCATTGTCATTTGCAATGCCACTAATTCAAACTCTTGTAAATGCAAGACCTATTGCATTGCAAATGCGTGTTTACACTGTCAACATCTGCACAATGATCTTTATACATGCCATCCACATGTTCAAGGTGTGTCATCCCTTGCCTTATATTCATCCCAGAAACTTTAACACCATGCGCGCTAGCGGAATTCCGCTTACACGCTGGGGTTTGCGAAAACGCACTTTACGTGACGAGCTGGGCTCGTCATCAGCGTGCGAGGAGGTTACGCCATGACGAGCCCAGCTCGTCATCAGCGTGGAAGGGGTTAAACTAATAGTCGGATTGATCTCAGATACCATTGTACAGAGTAAAACGATGTTCTGATTTTGGCATACTGTGTACCCCATTTAATAACTGATCACTTGATTGGAAGTCAGTTTTCTTCCTGTTCATGCTTCTAAATTTACCATGTTACTTGCCTCTAACATTTGCAAGTTTGGATATTGATAAATTTGGTAGATGAGTGGCTTACTAAGAAAGCCTAACAAGGACTAGTTTTAAGTCTCGCCTAGGCAGCGCTGCGCTGTCTCTTTGAGACACGATGTATTCAGGTATGGACTTGAAGCTCCACCCATTCTCCGCTCATCTTTTCAATTGGTTCCTCTTACTGTCCTTTGTAAACGGTGGCTTTTGATTTGTGAATAGGCTTAGTAGTCCCTCCTTAACACCACCTTTTCTTCTTTTGTAGTCATGAGGACTGCTCCTGTAACATATGTTGTTACTCTGTTTTATTTACAGTCTGTGGGCACTATTTTCTTAAATTACTGTCCTGCAACTGCTTGTTGTTTTTCAAGAACCACAGCACACAGCGCTTTATTTTATCTAGTGTTTTTACTTTAAGGATGGCGGCCGCACCATTAACTCGGCACACGCACTACTATATTTTTTTAAGCAGTGGGATGCCTCTTTAGCTTCAACATTGGTGGCCGCAGTGCTCAATGTTATTCCTCATCTCACAGCATGGCGTCCATTTCTATATTATCACCATGGCCGCTGCGCTTTATGCTGCAGCACGGCTCCCACGTTTTAACAAAGCACGGCGTCCATGTTGATAATACATAAGTGGGTGCTGTGCTGATGATGCATTAAGTTTCATACAATGTATTCTTTAGCTCGTGCCTGCTTTCATATTATCAATACGGGTGCCACGCTTTAATGAAGCTTGGCGCCCGTGTTGATAATACAAAAGCTGGTGCCGTACTGAAGTATAAACTTTATGCTGCAGCACGGCGCCTGCTTTCATATTATCAACATGGGCGCCATTTTTCCCCATTTTCAATTCTATAAATGTAGGAGAGCAGAGTGTAAGAGCTCCCAGTGTGTTGTGTATGTGCTTATGCTTAACACGTCAGTGCAGGCTCCGCCTTCCCCTGGCTCCTATCAAGGACGGCGCTTTACGGCATCTGCAGTAAAATTAAGTGCTGCTAGCTGCACAAGGAACACATCTGCGGCCAGGCCCAGGAGAGAGAGTAGACAGGCCCACTCTCAGCCACTCCCTTGTCTGCTCAGCTGATTGCCTCCCTTTCGCTCTCCTCCTCTGCTGGTCTCTCTTCTTCGACCCTCACCACCAGCTGCCATGTCTTACCCCTGTGGGTGCCTGCTGCCCCTGCTCTTTCTCTCCCCGGCGCTCCTTCCAACCCGAGGGGAGCCCAATGATTCCGACATGGTTAAGAAGGAGGAGGAGGACCCCCACGCAAAGCACCTCTACAGTGCTGAGATGTTCACTGACGCCATAACGGAGGCGCTGCATTTCATCATGTCAAGTGTAACATAGCCATCTGATCACTCTGCGCTGCCTGTGGCCTTGCACCCCGTCCCTATTGGCTCTTTCTTGGCTTTCTCTGCCCATCTTTATAGCTGGAAGTCTGTATCGGATGACAGTGACACTACCCTGACTGGGAGTTGATACCACCCCATCGTTTGTCTTCTCCAACTCGAATAGCACTGGTGTTACTCACTATGTGTTTTTTAACCAAGGTAGTGTCTAACAGTAAAACAATACTATACACCCCTTTAAAATGATTTCAAAATGGTTAATTTTATTTGAAGAAAATGGAGTGATTTTGCCAAATTCTGTTTCGGATGAAACCTTTGTATAACACTCTGTTGCCTTTTCAAGAGATTCCTACTTGCTGCTGTTTGTTATCGCGCTTTATTAAACGCCTGATAATGATGCAGATGATTCAACTCGTGGTCTAAATCAATCTTCTGTGAATGAGCGGTTGCACCGTAATTTCTCACTTAAAGCTAATGATCAGATGTAAAGTTACACTCTAAAGGATGCTCCGGTTTAGTGGGTTTAGCGGGTCTTGAAACCGAGCATTTTTTTTGTTGTTGCAGGACTGTGGCTGAGATAAATTAAAATTGGATGCATTTAGCATATGCTTAGAATTAACAAAAAACACACAACTATTTTTAACTTGTCGATTGGTTTCAATAATATCTGATTGTAAAAGCAAGTTTTGTGTACCAGTGTTGTGCACAAGTTGTGCCACAATCTGCCTTGAACGGAAGCATCAAATAACTATTTCCATGGCAAGAAAAGCAATCTAAATGGATTTTTCTTCTGCCACTTGAGAAACCCTCTTTATTTTCAGGGTTCAAAAGATTATTAGCCTTATATTCAAGAACTAGAAATAAGTGCAGTTATCTTTAAAGCCCTGTTTGTAAATTGGTCGAACTGTTTCTGCGCGCCAGCATTATTACAGTGCTAAGTGGTGTGTTTGGAAGTTTATCTTATACTTGTGACTAGACCACGAGCCTCCTTTTTATTCACTTTATGAAACATGTTATTCTAACAAAAATGTCACATGAGCATTATAGAGGTGGTTACCAAAAAACGAAATGATGCAAATTGTTAAGTACGTTAGTTTACATTGGGCCTCATTCTAAATGAGAGGAATTATAGGGCTGGTTGTGTCACATGGTTGCACAAGTTATTTTTCTGAATCGCTGAATACGAATACCCAGCATAACTTTTCCCTTCATAAAGTAAAATTATCTCTCTGCATTTGTATTGACGATCATGCTATTACTTGGAATAAGTAGTATATTTTGTGTTAGGATTGTAAATGATAACAAGTTGTTTTGTGTAACGAGTCTAGAGGGAACTTCAGTAGGAGGCTGTTGATTATTATGATAGGTTCAGTAATGTACATTTTCCAAGCTTCGAGTATCGTATGCTGCGATTTGAGATGGAGTCTGTAATGAGGCCTTGAATTGTAATTGTACAAAAGTTCTTTTTTATATTAATGGTATACCTAGTGCCCCCCCCCACTTTCCCCCCTTCCCTCCCGGAGTGAGGGGGGGGGGGGGGGGGCTGGCCTAGCGATAGCTTTAGCTGTTTGCTTTCCTCTTGGAACATAAAATACTATAAATATAACATACATATATGCACAACAAGAACGGACATTTGAACATTCCACGTCAGCAGTTGGTCTGTCCACATATCATTCCCACACCACAAAAACATTGGGTTGTGGGCACTTATCACTGACTGTTTTGCTCTGTGAGTGATGGACTGTGATCTGCTTGCATGTGCACATCCGCCTAAAAACAAATGTATGTTAGTGCCAGGGCATGTGGGATAATTCATTACCAATGTTTTTTTCTTTGCACTCTTTTTTATTCTTGTTTAATTTTTTTACTCATCCTTTTGCGATTAAACTGTCTTCTGCTTTCAGTAGTTCAAAGCAACATACATTTGCACCAAAAATATTTTTCAGTGATGTGCATTAAAACTAAAACAAAAAAAATCTCTAACTGTAATACAATTGTTTGCTAGAAAGCACCCTCGCTTTTCTATCAAAATTATATAATCAATGGTAGAGTTATTTAAAAGGTGTATGGCAGTTATATGGCCACTACATTTGGTCCTACTCCCCTTTGTGTCTGGTGCTGCCATCCTCGTCCTGCCCTTAACCTTTTCAGGCAGTGATATCACTTCCTCTGTGCACTCACCCCTACCGACATTTTCAGGCAGTAATATCACTTCCTGTTTGGTGATCATCAAGAGTATCTAACCCCCTTCAGCGCCAATGTCGGCGCCGTCCTCTACACCAGGGCCGCCGCAGCCACCATACAGGCCATTAATTATATGGTGGTCAGGGATGGTTGTCTAATGGCTGACTCTGCGACCTGTCCCAGGAAGCGATGTAGTCGCACTTGCTTGTCTGGGGACAGAAGTAGTGTCTTGTTTATTTTCGGGTTTATTCTCACTTGCTATTCACTGCTGTGAACACACCTCCAGGACACCATGAGCAGTTTTACACTTCCCTACTTTATACGCTGGAGGAATGTAAGGCAGTTGCACTGTATACTAATTCAAGTTCAAGTTCAAGTTCGGGAATTTGTATAGCGCACTACTCACCCATAGGGTCTCAAGTTGCTTGAGGGAGGGGGGGTGCATTATTTGTCGAATATCCAAGTTTTTAGTTGCTTTCCGAAGGCGAGGTGATTCTGTGTAAGTCGGAGGTGGGTGGGGAGGGAATTCCAGGTTTTGGCCGCTAGGTAGGAGAAGGATCTTCCTCCCATGGTGGATTTGTTGATGCACGGAATGGCGGCGAGGGCTTGATTGGACGATCATAGTTGGCGGGAGGGGGAGTAGAAGGACAGTCGCGTTTTGAGGCAATCGGGTCCTTGGTTGTAGAGGGCTTTGTGTGTGTGGGTGAGGAGGCAGAACGTTATTCTCTTGTTGACGGGGAGCCAATGGAGGTCTTTGAGCTGGTCAGAAATGTGAGCTTGCCGAGGAATGTCCAATATGAGTCTGGCAGAGGCGTTTTGGATTCGTTGGAGTTTTGTCTGTAGTTTGGCTGTGGTTCCGGCGTAAAGTGTGTTTCCGTAATCCAGTCGGCTGGTGACCAGTGCGTGGGTGACTGTCTTTCTTGTTTCGGTGGGGATCCAGCGGAAGATTTTTTTGAGCATGCGGAGGATGTTGAAGCAAGATGATGAGACTGCGTTGGCTTGTCTGGTCATCGAGAGGGAGGAGTCCAGGATGAAGCCAAGGTTACGTGCGTGGTCCGTAGGTCTGGGTGCGGTTCCCAGGGCTGGTGGCCACCAAGAGTCGTCCCAGGCGGAGGGGGATGATCCTCAGATGAGGACTTCCGTTTTGTCCGAGTTCAGTTTTAGGCGGCTGTTCTTCATCCATTCGGCTACGTCTTTTATCCCTTCGTGTAGGTTGGTTTTGGCGGTGTATGGGTCTTTGGTGAGGGAAAGGATCAGCTGAGTGTCGTCTGCGTAGGAGATGATGTTGAGGTTGTGTTGGCGTGCTATTGATGCGAGGGGGCTCATGTATACGTTGAAGAGGGTGGGACTGAGTGATGATCCTTGTGGTACGCCGCAGATGACTTCGGTGGCCTCTGATCTAAAAGGGGGGAGGCGGACTCTCTGGGTTCTTCCGGTGAGGAACGAGATGATCCAATCCAATGCTTTCCCTTGTATTCCGATGTTGCTGAGGCGTTGTATGAGGGTGCTATGACAGACTGTGTCGAAGGCTGCGGAGAGGTCGAGTTGGATGAGGGCAACTGTTTCACCGTTGTCTAGTAGAGTTCGAATGTTGTCTGTTGCTGCGATGAGGGCGGTTTTGGTACTGTGTTTGGCTCGGAAGCCGGACTGTGAGGGGTCGAGGGATTTGTTGGATTCGAGGAAGGTGGCGAGTTGACTGTTGACGGCTATCTCAATGACTTTGGCAGGGAATGGGAGGAGCTAAATGGGTCGGTAGTTCTTAAGTTCAGTGGGGTCTGCTGTGGGTTTCTTCAGAAGGGCGCTGGGTTCGGCATGTTTCCAGCTTTCCGGGAAGGTAGCGGAGTTGAAGGAGCAGTTGATGACATCGCAGAGATGGGGTGCTATGATGGAGTTTGCTTTGTTGAAAATGTGGTGGAGGCATGGGTCGGTTGGTGATCCTGAGTGGATGGAGTTCATAAGGCGGATGGTGTCTTCGGTGGTGATTGGGTTCCAGGCGCACGGGTTGTTAGAGTGCGGTTTTGGTTCGGAGGTGGGTGGGGGGGACTGGTCTTCGGACTGGTTTTCGAAGCTGTTGTGTATATCGGCGATTTTGTTGTAGAAGAATGAGGATAGAGAGTCGCAGAGTTCTTGGGATGGAGTGATGTCGTTGGTGCCGGCGGTGGGGTTGGTAAATTCTTTGACGATGTTGAATAGTTCCTTGCTGTTATGGGCATTGTTGTCAAGTCGGTCCTTGAATGCTGATTTCTTGGTGGATCGGATCAGTTGGTGGTGTTTGTGGGTGGCGTTCTTGAAGGTGGCCATGTTGTCAGAGGTTGGGTTTTTTCTCCAGGCTTTCTCGCGAGTTCGACAGATCTTCTTGGATTTCTTGAGGTCATCGTTGAACCAGGGGGCATTTTTGCTACTTTGTTTGATAGGATAGTTCTTCAGGGGTGCTAGTTCGTCGGCGCTGTGGGTGATCCATTGTGTGAGGTTGGTGGCTGCTTGGTTTGGGTTCGATGATATGACAGGGGGGTTTTGGTGGAGCGAAGTGAAGAGCTGGTCGGTGGTGATTTTGTTCCAATTTCTTCGAGGAATAGGATGTGGGGGGTTGTGGGTCGTGGTCTTTTTTTAACTGTAATGAACGCAGCTGTGGTTCGTCCAATGGAGGGCTGTGGTGTGGTCGAAGGAGATGTGCTTGCTGGAGGTGAAGATAGGGTCGAGCGTGTGTCCGGCAAGGTGGGTGGGGGTGTCGACAAGTTGTTTGAGTCTGAGATTGTTCAGGTTGTCCAGAAGGGAGGTGGTGTTGCTGTAATTTTTCTTTTCCAAATGAAAGTTGAGGTCTCCTAATAGAATGTAGTTCTCGGAGGTGAGGGCGTGATGGCTGATGAAGTCAGTGATGTCTTCACTGAATTGTGTGCGGGGTCCTGGTGGTCTGTAGATGAGGGTGCCTCTGAGTGTGGTCTTGGGGTTGGTGTGGATCTGAAAGTGGAGGTGTTCGGCGTTCGCAAGGTGATCATCGGAGCTGGTTGTGACGCGGATGGTGTTCTTATGGACGATGGCGATGCCTCCTCCTGTTTATTTGATGCGGTCTTTTCGGATGATCTTGTAGCCGTCCGGAATGGCTATGGCGATGTCGGGTGCTGAAGAGGCGTTCATCCAGGTTTCTGTAAGGAAGGCGACGTCCGGTAAAGTGGTGTCGAGTAGGTTCTAGAGTTCAAGGGAGTGTCTGTGGACTGAGCGGGTGTTGAGTAGGATGCACTTTAGAAGGTTGGTGTCGGAGCTCTGTTTGGAGTTTGTGGGTTTGGTGTGGGTCCTGATGCAGTCGAATTTGCAAGAGTGGCAGATGAAGGGTCCATGGGTGTGTCCTGGGGCAGCTTGGTAGCATTGTGGTGTGCGGCCGGGGTTAAGGGCTGAGAGGGTTGCGGCCTCATATGTTATGTGGGTGGAGCGGGTTTTGCGAGGACCAGGGGGTCTGGCGCTGGGCGCGGTCCAGGCGCGGACGGGCATAGACGGGCTTACCTTTGACGCACCTTCGGCGCGCATGGGCGCATCCGCTGAGCGTGAACGCTGCGCGCAGAAGCATCTGTCATAAATGGATAGTGGAGGGGGAGGGGCGAGGGAGGGTCAGCTGGGAGGCGGGAGCGGGGTGGAGGGGCGGGCTGGAAGGCACAACAACAACAAGATGGCAGCAATAACGAAAGGAGACCGGACGAGGTTGGGGTGGGCAGGGGCGCAGGCACAATCAGGCACAGTCACAACAGAGGAACACAATGCGACATGTAAAAGCGCTACGCTGGCACACAAGCGCTACAATATCACACAAGCGCTGCAATATGCAAAGACAATAGCGTAAATGAAGCGCTACGATACCAGCACCAGTCAGTGTTAGAGATGAAGCGCTATGAACTCAGCAGGAGCCAGGGAGCGAGGGGAGCGAGGGGAGCGACCGCTACTGACGGAGTAGCAGTCGCTAGTCTATACCCAGGATAATATACTGCATCGCTAAACACTTATAAGGTCTCAAAGGCCACTGCACTCCAACCCAAAACACATAGGTAAAAGACATTGTCATTTACAATGCCAATAACTCTCACTCTTAAAAATGCGAGACCTATTACATTGCAAATGCTGGTTTGCCAAGGAGAAAGTGCAGACACAGTAGTGCAGACACTAACAACTTACCGGTCCTTTATGATTTTATTGGAATGTTTGGAGACTGACAGTCGATTCGATAAGTCTTTATTTCGATTTGACAAAATTCATGAAAGACATTTACATTTAAAATATTTAAACATTTAATTTCCAAGAATAATATAAGACTGACACAATAGAAAGAAAAGTGACACCAACGAGTGATTCCATCCAAAAGTACAGATAGTATACAATAAATAACTCTAAATCTATTAAAATACTGTCAAGTAAAAAAAACATACCTATTTACAGTAGATTCCACATGTATGTAAGTGACTATATAAAAGACCAGATATCTACATAAAAAGGAAAAACAGGTTAGCGTAATCTCATTTTGTTTGCACGAATGGCCCACATCCAGTTTAAAAATGTGGCAACCGCAATTACTATGGGTTCAGCTGTATATGTTTTTAAAATCCTAAGTGCTTCGCTGCCAGTATTAATGCCCATAGACATACAAATGGGTTTAAGCCTCTTGTGCCCCGGTAGCGCTATAGATTCAGTCTGGGTCGGGCAGAATGGGCATTTGGTGCAGATCGTAGTACTCCACCTACCAACAAATGAATTAACTGTGAGTGAGCCCACCCTAAATTGGTGGTAAGGTTTCCTATCATTAAAAACCGTAATAAAATCCCAGTATCCTTCATACTCAGTAACATATTTAATCTCCAAAAACTCTCTCGTTAGTGACGGCCTGGATAATGATGAAAAGCGCTTCATGTTGATCATGCTCCAGTATGTCTCCTTGAAATTCTTTCTAGAAGGGAAAACATTGTCTACAGGATTGTCCCACAGTCGGCTCAGCCCCATCTCACTAAAGGTAGCCTTTGCCTGCCTCAGCCAGGGAATTTTACACGTGCGGTCAGCATCCTTAACTTCGAGGAGAGCTTGTGCATACTGGGAAAGCTCAGGGATAACCCAGAGCCTTCTCCAATAAGCCTCTGGTCTATGGAGAGCCACGTCCTCGAAAAAGTGACAACCCAAATCTAAATAGAGGGGCAGCAATGGAGTAGATTGTGGAAGACCAGTTATACCCCTCAAAAATTTGTTTTGGGAAATAGTAAGGGATGCTAAATTACCGAAACCCCTTACAGGACCAAAGCACTAATTTTAGAATTATACATTTTTAACACTGAGGCGATCGGCTTAGTAAGAGAAAGGCGCTGTTCTACTCTCCCTTTTTCAAGCTTGTGTTTATGTAGCACCATGAACTTGGTCTTGTCCACATTGACTAAGTGACCATGGTCCCGACAGAACTCCTCAAATCTAACAATCGCTGTCTGGAGACCTTTTTAGTTTTTAGAGATTAACAGAGTGTCATCTGCAAACATAAGCAGGGGGATCTTCATGCCAGCGAGAGTCAGTTGGATGATTCGTAAAATACAGAATCACCCTATTAATATACAGAGAGAAGAGAGTTGGTGCCAGAACGCACCCCTGATAACCCCTCTGGCAATAGTGAACCTGTCTGTCACACTCCCCTGCTGTCCCCACCGAACCTGTGCAAAGTTAGCGTTATGGAGTTTAATTAAAAAAGCCAGTAGATCCAATGGCATTCCCTGTTCAGCAAATACTCTCCACATCTTGGCACGTGGAACTAGGTCAAATGCTGACTTAAGATCTACGAATGCAGCATATAATGTATCGCTCTCTTAAAATCACCACACGGCAGTTAATTAAGACAAACCTAAAAACCTGGTCAATAGGGCTCGTGTGTGAGCAGAACCCAGCCTGCAATGGAGAGCGAATGTCGTATTCTTCAATCCAATCCTAGATTCGGCCCGACATGAGCCTGGCAGTCACTTTCTGTAAGCAATCAATTAAGCTTATAGGCCTGTAATTGCCAGGGTTCGAACGATCCCCCTTTTTGAAAATTGGAAGGATTTCAGCTACCTGCCATGAGCCTGGTATTGGGGAGCCTTTGGCAATAGCGTTCGCTAAGGACTGGATATAAATTACCCACAAAGCTTTGTTTTGCAAGAACAGATCAGCAGGTATACAGTCCAACCCAGGCGCTCTACCTATCTGGACTGTGTTTAGTGCTAGATCTACCTCCTGCCTGGTAAAGTGCAAGGGGTGTTTGGCTAAGGGAATCAGGGATTGATCTTCATCAAGTTCAAAATCATGATCTACTATAGCAAACTGGGTCTTGAAGAGGGATACCCACAGTTCGGGAGCTACATGATTAACATGTGCTTGGCTTGGTTTCCCCTTACCCCATTTCATCAAATGCCAGAATGTAGCCATATTTCTTTCTTTACTGGCTTTGAATAACTCATCCCAATGTTGCTCATCCCTGTCCCTTTTCGCTTTCTGTTGTACTAGCTTGTAGTCAACCCTCGCCCTTTTAATGCTTTCCGTATTCTTAGATCTTATGGCCCTGGCTAGTGCTTTATATGCTTCCCTACATGATTTCCCATACCATGCATCCACCATTGGGCCATTATTTTGTGTAGATGTGTTTACATTAGTTATAAAAAAAGCCCTTGAGCTTGTTAAAAAGTTCATTATGGATGATAATAACTTTGGTGTCAATTTCCTCATGTGTAACACATCTTAGGAGATCTGCTGCTGCACTATCAACTAACTGCCTCATAAGCTCCAATCGTTCGTCATTGATGATGCAATTAGACCATTTAACTCTCCTGGTATTTTTACTAAGCTGCACTTCTATATATGCACTTTCAGTTGCCAGATCCTCGGTGGCATGGCATCCTATCAGCTGCATAGACAGAACTAGGGGATTGTGGTCGCTTTCCACCCTTTCCAAAACAACCATATCTATGAGGGATGCCCAAAATTCCTTGTTGAGAAAAATGTAGTCCATGCGACTACTTCTCAACCCATTGCTAAAGGTTGGAGAGCCCTGCCTATCCGAGTCCGCCCTCCTGTTTGCAGCCCTAATTCCCCATTCCAGACATAAAACTTTTAGCTTGAGTGCCGCTTCAGTCCATTTTTTGATTGGGGTTAGTGTCAGTTGCGGAATATTCCATTGAATGTACTCCACTAAACTAAGATTTACATTATTTATGTCTAACGGTTCAAAAGAACAGTTAAAATCGCCTGATATTATCAGGTTACACACACCTTTGTACTGATCAAGAAAGGAATCCAAAAGAGCAACAATGCCAGTGGCTTTACCACCAGGCATCCGCCTCGCATAAATATTGAAAATTAGCAAGTCTGGGGCATCCGGGATCTGGAGTTTAATTAGTAAAATGTCTCTACTGTCGATATCCAATTGCTGGACCTTATACCTATCAGTCTGTCTCACCAGGTTGTTAAACCCCCAATCGGTCTCCCCCTCAAGCCAGCAATAGCAGGTTTGGAAAAATGTAAATAACCTTGTCGGAACACCTGGTCCGCTGACCAGGTTTCCTGAAAGACCATAATGTCATGGGCTTCAACGAATGATGACCACTCCATTGACGGTATTTTGGGGCATATTATCAAGGGGGTTTATCAAGGGGGTTTATCTCAGCTTTTTTGGCTTTAAAAGCCAAGAAAGCGGAGATAAAATGATCTCCCTATTACCTAGCTGTCGCTAACACCAGTTAGCGACAGCTAGTAGGAGATAGCGACCATCTTGGGCCCCACTTTGCATGTCAGTGATATTTATCACTAATGACATGCAAAGTGGGCGTGCCAAGATGTTACCGACTGGACACAGTCGCTAACATCGCTATCTCCTATTACCAACTTAGCCAGACGCCATCTTGCTTCCAGTTCATCACAGATGTTCCTATTGTAACTTTGCATTGGTGATTGCACAGAAAGTAGTTTGTCCTCCTTATTCCTCTCACAGCCCCTTTCTCCCTGCTGTCTCACAGGAGTCTGTGTGGAAGCCGCCATGTTTGAAACGCCCGGAAGAAACCCTGCTGCTCCTACAGCTCACTGACGGCATGTTTAGTGTGCCCCGTTGGTTCCCGGCTGCTGCCACGAGTACTAAACGACTCCTGTTCTGCTCTCGTTGGGCGAGCTAGCAGGACGGTCTTTCTAGGTTGCTTATAACATCTTTAGACTGCATTACATCTCCTCTGTTCCTCCATACTGACCCGCTATCGTTTTTTTAATGAGAAGTTATCATTCCACTCAACATCAAAAAACAAAACCAAGGAAAAAATGACTTTGAATTGGGTAAGATTTATTGGCAGTGAACCACGGTTCAAAGTCAGTGTTTTTTTTATTTTGAGACATACATTAACCCAGTTGTGTCAGATACATTTGTACTTCAGCCATTGAAAACAGAGGGCAGCTTTCATTTTAGGTAAATGTGTCACGACCTTAAGAAGAGAGCTCAAGTATCACATCAGTTTTAAGGATTCTTTCCAAAAAGTAGTTGGTTTGCATGTATTGCATATGTATACAAAGCAGACATACGTTTTCCTAAGTAAACAAAGGTTTCTATTTGTTTTGCACATCATGGCTTTCATAGCACCTGTTTCCAAAGTCTGCTGGAATGTTGATCTGGAGTGCATTTTACTGGAAGGTTGCAATATCTTGTTGCAATTTAACTTTGGATAATTCCATACTGGGTTAAGATCTGTCAATCGAAAGTTGACTCTTTGAATAATTGTGTGTAGTTCTTTCTTACTGCTGCTAACGGCACATCAAACAGTGAAACAGCATTAAAAGTTTGCTCCTGTACCGTCATACTTTTTCTTAGCTCGTCTCCCTCTTTCCAACATCCCATCCCTTTTACCTCCATAAGTTGCAAAAGTATTCCACAGTCCCGTGCTTGTTTCAAAACCGTGCTCTTTATAATTCTTTGTACATTGAAAAAGGCCATACTTTCTCCCGTCCCTCATACAAAATGCCCCCTAATGTTAGAGACTTGTGAACATCAAACACAATTGAACATGTTTCTGTATAATTGGTTTTCCTATGCTTATAATGATGAATGAGTGCCACCAATGTTTTCTGTTTTACTAGTTGAAAGCTGTAGTCTTGGCTTCTTCAGATGTTCCTGAAATAGACATGTATACATTTTTTATTAATTATTGTAGTATTTATGTAACCTCATCCGACTTTGATGTATGGGGAATAAGTGTGAAGTTATGTTATAGTCCTAGATTCTTGCACGTTCCATGATCTGTTTATGGCTGTCATACCATACTCTTGCTCATCACTGGGCACAGGATCTTGCCATTTTATCTTCACATTGTGACTTGGATTATAATCTACAGCACGGACCAGATGCTTGATTGTAGCCTTTGTTCAAGAGGAATCTTAGTACCTGGCCACAACTTATTGGAATGGTTGTTGGCTATTATTGATATTGGCCTGAAGAAGTCCTATGGTTTAAAAGACGAAACGCATTGGCTGATGGTTTGTTCCCAAGAACTAAATAAAGAAGAAAACAATACATATTCTGTGGCTCCAAGAACTTCCTTTATTGAATTAGGATTTGACAATATTCATGGACTATTGCACATGGATTTATTAGATTAGTAGTGGTGCAGTTCTAATTGGGATGTTCTGTATTTATCACCCTATCAGAGGGGGGTGGGGTGCATCTGGGCAGGGGGTACATTTGGATTGCTGCACACAGGATTGTGTTTTTCTTTCAATAGTAGTAGTAATTTATGGTATAGGTGCTGCACATGTTGTATTGTGGCCCACTGTCCAAGTTTTGAGTGTATGTTCCCAGGACCTGTAATGCTACTAGTGGACCAGCAGCACTGCTTGTGCCACCCACCTAAGTTGCCCTCTAACCATGTCTTAGGGCTGACAAGGCAGAGTCTCTGTATGCAGTTAACTGCCACTTCAACTTGGCATTTAAAACTACTTGCCAAACCTTAAACTCCCCTTTTATTACATATAAGTCACCCCTACGGTAGGGCCTAGGTAGACCTTAGGGCAGGGTGCTGTGTAACTAAAAGGTAGGACATGTTCTTTTATGATTTACATGCCCGGGCAGTGACAAACAGCCTATTTCATTGTTCACTATTGCGAGGCCTACTCCTCTCATAGTCTAGCATTGGGAATTCCTTAATACACTTTTAAGCTGTAACTCCTGATCATAGAGGATTAGCTCTTCATGTTTCATATGTTTGGAACAGTCTTAATAAATCCTCTTTACTGGTGGAGTTGGATTTACCATTACTGTTTTAGAAATGCCACTTTTAGAAAGGGGACATTTCTCTGCTCTTAGCTCTTTTGTGCCTTACAGCCTTTCCAATACACGTCTGGGTTGTGTGATAACTACACTTTGTGCATATCCTCTAGATAGCCACAAACACCAGAACATGAGTCATCTGTATTGTGAGCACTCATCTGCATTCATCTGCGTTCTGATGGGTCTTCCTGGGTAGGAAGGAAAGGAAGGGGCTGACACTTACACTTCAATAAGTAGTGTCCTGTCCACACGCAAATCACTGATTACCCCACCCCCACAGATAGCCTGGAATACAGGACTGTGTTGAAAGCGATCCTTGTGTACTTCAGAGAGGTGCTTTGAAGTCACTCCCTGCATCAAAGGCAATTTTGTGTGTAAGTACTGGGTCTCTGACCCTCTAAAATCAGACACTTCTGGATCTGGAATGGAACCTCTGTCAGAAGGAGTGCTGTGCTGCTTAAAAGCCTGCTGTGCTGCTTAAAGGACTCACTGGACTAAGTTTCTGAATGGACTGCTTTTCTGCCAGTTGCCCTGCTTCCCACTGCTTCCTGACTCTTCTGGAAGGAGAGCTGGATTCAACCTTCCCTCCAAGTGATCACCAAGGGCTTGTAGGCTTGCCTCCTGTTTTTTGCAGTCTCATGGACACACACAACTGCCTCCAATTCTGCTTGTGCTGCTGGACTCTGCTATCTGTGAGCCTCTCCTTGCCTGATGTGCCCTCTCCATGTTCTGTGCCTCAGAAGTGGGTCCTGCAGCTGTTTTGCTACAAAATCAATGCATCGTCACCACGGTGCTGATCGGAACCGACGCAGTGCTCTCTAAAGCTGACGCAGTGCCGATCCGGAGTCATTCCTTCGCGACTTGATGACGATGCAGGACCCGACTGTGAGGGGCGATGACGCAGCACCAATACAATATCCCAACCGCTACATTCGACTTCAATGCATTGACCAGACTGCATGAATCAGAGCCATGCTCCTCGCCACTTGACTCTGGCATCTGTCTTCAGAGTTGACGCATCACCTTCACTGCTAGGAGAAGATCCACGCATCTCGTTGCTTGCGACTAGGAAAGGTATTTTGTTCACCAGGGCCTGCATGGGTTCTGTAACTGGCCAACGCTTCATCACGATCAGCCCGATCTTTGTTTTTTCCCCGGTCCAGGTCGACCTAAAGTAGCCTTTTAAGCGCTACTTGCTAATAAGCGCATTTCTGCATTTATTTCTTTAAAATTCAACATCTCAACTTCTACATATTGGATTTTCGTAATTTTTGTTTTGGTTTGTTCAGAATATAATAATCTATTTCTTTAACCTGGTGTGGAGTCTTTTTGTGGTGTATTTACTGTGTTGTATGAGATATTGCGCAAATATTTTACACATAGCCTTCTAAGTTAAGTCTGCCTGCTCTGTGCCAAGCTACTAGAGGGTGAGCACAGGATAATTTAGGATTATGTTGTGACTTACTCTGACTAGGATTGTGGTTTCCACTTGAACAGGGTACATACCTCTGCCAACTAGAGACCCAATTTCTAAGATCCACCTATTGACTTATTCTACTATTTAACTATTTGCACACATATACACTCTCTCTCTCTCTCTCTCTCTCTCTCTCTCTCACTAATCAGTGAAGCTTCTGGTTGTAAACCACTCTTCAGTCCTTCCAACCCTTGTATGTTTATCGCCAATGACCAGAACCAGAAACGAATATGCCTTATGCCGGAATAGAAATATGCAGTATCCCTTCATCAAGGTGCCACCTAATGGCCGCATCCGGTAGCTTCATAGACTCATCACTATTGTCATTGGTGGGCTTGCTACTTGATCAAGCCAATGATGTTGGAATATGGTTTTAAAAGTCTTTGATATATTTTTGAAAATTATACTGAGCTGCTAAAAGCTTTCGAGGGTAAGTGCTCTTTCCTCAGAATTCTTACCTCCTCCCAGAAATTAGTATTTAAGTACACTCCGAGCTATTTAAAGTAATGTACTGAAGTACTTCAGGTGCCAGACTACTTCTATAATATAGATATGATCCACATTAATAGGCATGGGTTATGTGATCACCACAGACTGGGAAACGGACACTAGAACGCGGCCGTTTCTACGTACACCATAACTACGCATGCATTACAACGCATGCGTGGTTACAACGAGAAGCCTTTACCACGCATACCTTTACTACGAAAAACGTAGTAAAGGCATGTGTGCTAAAATTAAAAAAAATAAAGGGGGGACTTGGGGGGTCTCCCCCCCACAAAATAAAAGCATGGGTTTAAAAAGAAAAAGACGCACCTGTTTGTGAAAGAAAAAGATGTGAAGGAGAACGGCGTCTTAAGAGGAAACGGAAAAACACTTCCGCTTCCTCTTAATGACGTACAACGTCACCACGGGTAAACGAGGAGAGGTAAGGAGGAATGAGCGGGTGGTGTAGCAGAGAGTAAAAATAACAAAGTACATTTTTAGGGTGAAAATCCGTTAACATGGAAATACCATTTACGTGCATACTTTTACATCGAACATCGTTGTAAAAGTATGCGTGTAAAAGGTATTTTCGTGGTAAAGGATTTACGTGGTGACTGCATTCCGTTGTAACGCATGCATGGTAAAGGCATGCGTTACAACGGAATGCGTTGTAAAATTATACAATCCCACAGACTCGATTAAACTCTTAGCCGCTAAGAGATAAGTGTATGCTTTACATAAAATTCACTGAAAGGTAAAGCGTAACAAAAACTTTAACTGCAAAAAGCAAGCTGAGTAGAAAAACTTGCAGGTTACCGGCCAGACACATGCAACTCGAGACTCACATACAAACTTGTAGGACGTGTAGAGAAACTTTAGGAACAAGTTAATGTGACCAGTTGTTGATGTCATCGTGATCCAGTTGCCGCTGGCTGTATGACGGAATATTTGACAAAGTGGAAAACAAACACTTGAGAGCAAAAACTAAAAATTAACTGTGCAATGCAGCTTCACAGCAACTCCTCCTGCACAGTCGGGAATTTCAAAAGCTAAACATTAAGCGTATGATACAAAGTTTTTAGGCCGATGAATTAAAACTGATGAAGTGAAATGTGAAACCTTCTAAAGATATTTTCTAGGCTAGGACACAGCACTGAATCTGCACTCACTCACATCATGGATGACATATTAAAATTGCTAGACCATACTGAATCATGTCTACTTGACTTATCCTTTGCCTTCGACACTGTTAAACCCGACAGTTTACTGTCCATTCTGGAACGAAGGATGGGCCTCTCAGGGCCTGTACTGCAATGGTTTACATCATTCCTCCACAACAGAACCCAAAGAGTCAAGGTGAATCAATCCCTCACTCAGTCCTCCGCTGTCAATATGGGGGTACCACAGGGGTCCACTCTTTCACCCATTCTCTTCAAGTTATTCCTGGAACCACTTGCAAATGCACTGAACTCTGCGAACATTCTTTATCACATCTATGCAGATGACACTCAATTGTATCAGAAAATCTCCTCCCCAGAAGACTTCATTTCCCTCAACTCTATTTTGCTGAACCATCAAAACTGGCTCACTGATAACTATCTCAAGCTTAACACTTCCAAAAAGTAATTCCTCCTCTTCTCTCCTCCTAATCACACTCACAAGATCAACCTCTGGATGAAGCGTCTAACACCCTTCAACTGTTCTCTTCACATTATTGATTCCGCAAATCCCTTGGAATCACACTAGATAAACACTTGATCATGCAGAATCATATCGGCAATACCACCAAAGGAGCTAAATACTGAATGAGTATACTAAGGAAACTCAAACCCTTCCTACTACAGGATGACTTTAAGCTGGCAGTCCAAGCTCTTAAATTGCCTAGATTAGACTATGGAAGCTCCACTTTTTGCGGTCTTCCTAAATACAATATGGCCACGCTAAGGGCCTCCCTTAATGCTGCGGCCAGACTGATAACTGGTACAAAAAGAAATGATCACATATCTCCATCCCTAAAAACTCTAAACTGGCTACCATACGAAGCAAGAATACAGCTAAAGAATGCTTGCATGACTCATAACGCCCTGAATTTCAAGACCCCCATATAGCTGGCACAAAAGCTAGAGTTATCAGGGGGATGCAGACCCTCACAAAGTGCAAGTGCACTGATACTGAAACCACAGATTTTCCACAAAAAGAGAATGAGCTACAGACCCTTCTCGGGTATCGCCCCGAAGTTATGGAACTCTCCGCAACCAGATGTCTGCCGAATCTCATCTACCTCTTCATTAAAAAAAGACTGAAAACAATCCAAATAAACAAGTTTTTCCCCTAAGATACATTATGTTTTTATTGTTTATTTACCTGCCTATTATTCTGATGCTCTGAATGACCACTACATTAATGTGCAACCAAAGACTCCAGCTTTACCATGCTACTGTCATATATCTAACAAGTGTCTATTCTTACAACTGTATCCTACCTACAGTATAATTTAAAGCTCTGATACCGTCTAAGGTCATGTTCATCCTAAATAAAACGTTATAAATAAATAAAAAATAAATAAATTCAGTACTGATGAAAAGAGCTGCGCCCAAAGCCCTTAATATTAGAGATGCAAGCATCATCCCCTTGGAAAGTGAAATTCTGTTAACGGGGTCCACTGCACCTTGATGAGATTAATGCTATGCAATGAGCTTTGCGTTACTTCACACAGCTCTTTTGCAGAATCACTGGTGAGATAGCATCTATTTTTTTGGTTAATTCAATTAGCCTACCCACGGTCAATCAGATTAGATGACACATCACATTGGTTGAAACTCTGAGATATAGCCTTCCTTCTCGCTAGATCCTAGGATTCCACCCCTACTTAGATCCACAGATCAGCAGAATGGTCAAATTGCTGACACTCTAAGTGGCAGACACTCATTCAACTTTCCTCTGTGTACAGCTTCAAGCTAAATTATTTACGTTTAATGTAATTGGCAGTTAAATTGCCAGCGAACACCATTTGAGAATGCAGTGTTACTGATGGGGGTCCTTGCCCTCTTGAAACTGCCCAGAACACACAGCAGTCATGGCATAGTTCACTGAATAGCCATCACAAAATTGTGAGCTTTTTTTTTTACTTCCTGGCAATGTGTTTATTCATGCGACCCACTAAAGTTGTTGCAGATTGGGGGCATGGCCACACAAGATGGCCGAAAGGACTCGTTCTTGAGGAGCTCCTCACTTACCCCCCCAATATCCTTCTCAATCCTCTTGCCAACTACTGGAATCTTGATGACTCCTGGACGGGAACACTATTGTGGACCCAATCTGGTCCCTGGTGGTGCCGTAATTGAGTTAGGCTGTGAAGCTGAGTGCAGTGTGCTGGGACGCCGTGCTTGGATTACCAGGCCTGATTGCAGAGCAGGGCCTGGTTGGGGCCTTCCGTGCTTGGCGACTGCTGTGCAGGAGCTGTGCCAGGACCCATATCCATGTGGGAAAACCCGAAGGAGTGTGAGAAGTGGTGGCGTCGCATGCCTGCAGATCCTGGGTCACTTTGGACAAGTTGCTGCTGGCTGGGCAAGAGGGGCAGAGAGTTTCGTGGGTGTGAGTGTCCGGCGACTGCCTCAACCCCCTTTCCCTGGTGAGGCCTGTGGCTTAAGGACTGCGTTTGAGATCAGGGACGGACGCAGTTATGGGCCGCTGATTGGCTCAGTGGAGCTCCCCTGCACTGGGGTTATGAATACTGGTGGAAAGGGCATTGCACGGCTTGATGACCAACTCCTGTCAATGCAAAGCTTAGGGTGGGCAGCCCAGCCCATCCTTCCTCCCACCCACCCGTATCAAGTGCTATCTCTTGTCAGGGTACTGCGCCACATCTCACCTTCACTACAGCAGCACGGTGCACAGACTTCTTGTCAGCGCATGAACCAGTGCCCTCTTTGGGAAGCCATTAACTGTCGGTGCTACATGTAAAGCCTGGTGGCCACTGGGTTCAGACGAAAGTGCTCTCCCTCCTAAGTAGAAATCATCACTCACCCAGCCACTGTCTCTGGTTGCCATCTGTTAGACTGCACTGAGCTGAACCCCTGGGAGATGCTGCATCTGGGACTGGCCTGGGTAGTGCACTGACTTGGAGAACGTGAAACATTGGCTTGCTCCTGTGTTTCCGGTACATCACCCATGACATAAGAAAAAACAGGTCCGAGGGGCTATGCCAGGTCAACACTATTGAGCTCTATAAAACACCTCCAGCAGCCCAGCACAGACCGACAGGCTGGGGGGACCCGTTGTGAATCTAGCCCAGAGACAATGATGGAAGAGCCCTCCAAGGCAGCTATCCAGGGCTCTAAAGTGGCACTGGGGGTAAGATTGAAAAAGTGTCAGTGACAGTTAACCTCCTTCATACAGACCTGCGTAAGGTCACCAATGCAGCAGAGGAAACCATTGATGGGCTTAAGCAGGAGGTGGCCACCTTTCAGAAACAAATGATGGGTGTCCTCTCGAAAACAGGGGCATTAGAACCCAGGGCAGAAGATGCCGAAAAGCAGCCACGCAAAACAATGTCAGACTTCTGGGTTTAACAGAACGTGCTGAAGGGAAATCTATGGAACAATTCATAGAGTAATGGGTGCAAGAGGTACTGAAACCAAGAGACCGCTCCAGTTTTTTTGTCATTCAGCTCACACATGGAGCACTGGCGATCATAGCCTGTGTTCTTAATTACAAAGACAGAGACATTATCCTCAAGGCTGCATGTGAAACGGACACCACTGCACATTACGACAATCACAAAATATCAGTTTATTCTGATTATACGCAATGAGTGCCGGGTGACCGTAAGTCCTTTCTGGACTTTCAAAGATCCTTAAAAGGTATGGGCCTGAAATATATGGTCTTGTATCCTGACTGACTCCGAGTGATTTCAGATGGACAATCTCACTTCTTTGATAGTCCTGAGGATGTCAGGTGGTGGCTAGAAATGTGGGACAAAGTGCCTCAAGAGCCAGTAGGCTCTTGGAGGAGTCGCCACCTCTTGAGAGGACACCTCGCTGCTGCTTGGGTACTCGGGGGACATACAAATATTCTGACACATGCTCTGCAGGAAGTCATGAAACATTGCAAGTGGTGATGCAGAGTGATAGCACTGAACTCTGCCCCGGTGACGTTAAAGGGGGGTGGCGGTGGTACTGACAGGATGGTTGAACTGGAGCAAAGCTGAACTGTAGAGTGAAGGGTTGTGTCATCCATTCCTTCAGACATGCTTGTCTGCTGTTCTGCATGTTTTCACTCTGTTCTGACTGGCACAGTGGCTTCGACTGGCAGTTGGAGAACTTCAGTCCTGTTGGCATTCTGCTGCAATCCTGTTTTGTTTTTCATCTGAGGGGCGGAGGGGGTGTTATGTCATTTCATTTGTTGCCTACTGGTTGCTACCAGTAAGATGCTTTTTTCACTCATGCAATATACCAATCTGCAATTGTGTACAGGGACTGGAGCTCACTCCCACATTTATTGGTAAGCGCCTTTCTTTTTCTTTGTTATGTGATGGATTATGCTGCTGGTCCAGGCAGCTTCACGCGCATGGACGACCAGAACTGTTGTTTGTGTGATAGTTTGCCAGAGGTGGGGGAGTTGTTCGCTTCCTTTCTGCATGTGAGTTCTAGTGAGTTCTTTTTAACTAAGTTGCAGCTGAAAGTCCAGAGTGGTGCCATGGCGTGGGGAGAGAATCTGTTCCCCCCTAGTGGAGAAGGGGAGATGGGCAGATGGTGAGGATACACATAGTCCCTTATGGGGGGAAACTACAACATTATCTCCGGGAATGTCAGGGGGCTAGAAGGTTACACCGAGAGGTACTGGGTCCATTTGTCCTTAAAACGCACAAAACTCTACATAGCATCTTTACAAGAAACAAATGTTATGGGCAGTGAAACACAGAAGATGGGGAAAAATGGTGGGGTCAGCTCTATTCAGTTACATATTCATCTTATGCTAAGTGGACACCCGTATGGATGGCTTCTGGGGTGCCCTTTCATCACACATACAGTGAGGCAGATGTGGAGCAATGATATGTGTTGTGCAGAGTACACCAGATGGGAAGGCCAACACTATATTTAATACTTATGCACCTAACATGGATGATCGCCACTTTTTCATGATGGTTGAGGACTAGCTCTAGGATAGTTTGGTTCCGCCATCACCTGGGCGGGAGACTTTAACTGTGTGATGGATGGAGATAGGAATATGCATCTGCCCCGTATGGGAACAAAGCTTTTGATGACCAGGTCACTTTTGGATGTCAGGCAAAATTTGGGCCTTTTGGATAGTTGGAGAATGATACACCTGCTACATTGGGAATACACCTTTCATTTGCTGAAGCACAATACCTTTAGCCACTTGGATCACATGTTGGTGACTCAAGACACCTAGGGGGATGCAGCACACCTGGGTAGGTACCTTTCTGACCATGCTCCCGTATTGCTACGGTTCCTATGGTGGACGAGAGTGAATGCTGGAAAAAGCTGGCGGCTCCGCCTGGAGGTCCACATGAATACAGTATGTAGTGCCTCTTTGTCAGATGCACTGACAGACTAAATCAAACACAATTGGGATACCACATCTAGCGAAGCCAATAAGTGGGAGGCCATGAAGGCGGTAATGCGAGGTGCTAGCATAGGGTCCACATGTGGCATACGGAAACAGTGGGAGGTGGCCAGATGTGAGGAACGGCTGGAAGGCCATTTGAAGAGGTAGACAGTGCGATGGAGGATAGGCAGGGGTGTGTAGAGACACAGCAGAAGCCACATACTCTTTTGGGCAACACCCCTACACACTTACACACTACAGGCTGCGCCTACACAGGAAGGGTGACAAATCCGGAAACTCCTGGCCTGGATACTTCAACTGTTTTAGAAATAGGGTCTCTAGTTCCAAAGTTATGCACCCTGCCCAAGCAGAGACCCACAATCCTATTCAGGGTTAGTACATTACATACCAAAGATAACTCCCTTAGTAGCTTGGCACATGGCAGTCAGGCTTATCCCCAGAGGCAATGTGTAAAGTATTTGTGCACACACTCACACACCTGCACACACACACACACACACACACACACAGTAACACAGTTAAGACAGATAGACAATATTTATCTGAGTAAAACAAGACCAAAACAACAAAAATCCAACAAACACAAGTCAAGATATGAATTTAAAGATTAAATAAAAATGCAATCTTTAGAAGTCTATAGCTCCAGCTGTGGCAATCTGTTTGTGCTTGATTCGGGCAAATCCTAAAGTTCAGAATGACCGTGATGGAGTGCAGGCCGAATACAGGAATCAAGCAGACCCCCTTACCTACCTTGGATACGTCAAAAATCAAGGATGATGCGTGACGCAGTAGAGGTGAGGCGTCAGATGCTGTGGCGAGACCTTGGTTCCCGAAGGCGATGCGGTGATGTATCGATGTGGAAGGCGTGCTGCGTTGATTCTTCAGTGTCTATGTCGAACCACTGGGTTGCAGTCGCTGCATCGGTTGAAAGCCACACAGGGTCAGGCTGCGTCGTAGTGGGGCATGTTAGACTTAGGTGGCATTTCTTCAGAGGCGCTGTGGCAGTGGGTGGCAGTGCATCGCGCACTTAGCGAACGGTGTCCACGGTTTCAGTGCGGCAGCGGTGATGTCACAAGGATGCTCCGGTTCCAGACTGGCGCTTAGAGTCCAAGGGCTCAGGACTGGATTTGGCCCCAGTTGGCAGGACAGGACCCACAGCAGAAGAGTAAGTGTGCTGGTAGCAATATGCAGGTGAAGTGTTTGATGTCCTTGTGACTTCAGCAACAAGAGGCAAGCTCAGTCAAGTCTTGGAGAACCTTAGAAAGCAGGATGCAGAGAGTAAAGTCCACTCCTCTCACTCCCAGGAAAGAAGCAGCAGGCCAACACAGCAAAGTGGTACAAAACCTTTTGTTTCACATAGATCAGGGTGTGTTTAAATGTTTGGATAGATTGCTGATTTCCTTGGTGTGGGCAGGTCGCCTTAGCAGAGTGCCTTTGCCAACGCCAAAGAGATATATGGAAGATGGAGGACTTACTAAGCATTTACTACAAGGCACAACCGGATACATTCTACTGGGCTCTAGTCCAGAATCTCAATGTTGCGAATGGGTCACCAGTGGAGTGGAGAGGAAGTTCTTATTAATTTACATTAGATACACATGCACTCTTTGGTAGCACTGCCTTGTGGCAGCAGCTTGAATACAGATACCGTTTTGGAATTTTGGTCTTTGTCCCAAAAATCTCACAGACTTACTTTGTATTATATCAGGACTTTAAATGTTAATTTATTTGCATTTATAGTGTTCCCCTGAAGAAGGGTCTCCCGAAATGCATTTGAAACGACACTGAACACACATTGTGGAATGGTATGCAACGCTTACAACGCGCGCGTTACCACGACCTACTATTACAACGCGGTCGTAACAACGAAAGTTGTTACCACGCATTGCGCTGGGGGGCACTTAAGGATGGGAAATGATTTAATTTACTATCCCAACACCTTCCCTACTATCCACGGGGACTGGTGTTGGAATAGTAAATTAAATTCTTTAATTTTGCGCCCCCCCGCGCAATGCGTGGTAACAACTTTCGTTGTTACGACCGCGTTGTAATAGTAGGTCGTGGTAACGCGCGCGTTCTAACGTCATACATCCTGTGGAATATGATGCTAAAATGAATTGTACAATAAATGTTGCATTTATCAAACGTTGCCTGTAAATGAAATATTGATAATCTTGTTACACAGTCATATTGTTCACTTATCTTTTAACTCGCCATCTGTATGATGTGGAGAAGTGTGGCTCACTGGTTAGAGCAGGCAGACCCTGAAGCAGAGGTCAGACCTGGGACCAGGGTTCAATTCCCGACGCGGCAGGGTCTTGAGCTCAAATGTCCATGGACTCGATAATTCTCGCTTCGGTGCCTGACCTAATCATGGGTTCACACTCTGCAACTCTGGGCATTAAGCTTGCTTAATCTCCACAACGGCCCCCCCGCGACGGGATGCCTGGCTTTCACCTTGGGGATGCCCTGTAGGGGCTATCTCACAGGGAAAAGCCAGGACGGGTTCCCAAGGCAAGCGCGGAGATACCCCTTCGGGGGTCGATTCAGGCGCTATATAAGAAACGCAATAATAATAATAATAATATGACTGGGGCAGTCACGCATTATTGATGTTAAAAATGAGAAAAGAGTTTCAGTAATTGTGTTTACCAGAGAAAGACCAATTTAATCAAGAGCACCATGAGGGCCTGAGTGGTGCACCTAGTAATATGTGACAGGATCTGTACACAATATTATTTGTATATTTTGCCTGACAGGAGCAAGTCAGGATCACAATGTTGCACACACTGATTACATAGGTGTAATTTGCTCATAGTATTTGAATTTCTTATTTAGCAGGTGTGCAGGTTATAGCTTTCCTTCATTTAATCTATATTTCTTGCCACAAGCTGTTTATAGTAACTGGATGCAGCAATAGCAGGGCGAATCTTTTAGATGATTTCTTATTCCAGGCGCAGTTTTCCTCTATAGAACGTTGCTGGTATCTAAAAGTGCCAGCCATTGCCAAGCAACTAGTTTTCATATGATATTGTTACCTATCCTCTTTTGTTAAGATTGGGGCGTTAATGAGACAAATGGAACCTGAGCGGTTAGCACTTGGCTTGCTCCATTATGTGTTGGGGAAGCAGAAGTAAAGGTGTGCTGCAAACAAAGCTTCCGGTTCTCGGCGCACAAGTGGGCCTGCCCAGCCGGCATGCCCGCGCCTGCTTCACTATGGCAGCTGGCTCTGGGCACTCTAGGTGCAGGCATAAATCAAGTCATTTGCAAATGATTAAACATAAGGCACTGCATGTACTTAAGACAATGCTCAGGCGCACTCTGTGCATAAATTGAGGAAAGCGCTTGAAAAGACAGAGCCCATTTGATTTATTCGAATGCGAGCACGTAGCCATGGCAACACCGGTGAATGTACAAGTGTGTGGCAGATGGGCTTGGAAAGCGTGCTTTCTGAACAGTTTAAGTGCTTTCTCGCTGCGATTCAATGATTGCAGAGCGAGAGGAAGAGAACCGAGGCGAGAAAAGGTGTTCGAGTTTGTGCCTTCCCGTGTTTGTTTGTTTTCGTGTGGTCGCTCAGTTTTTATTGCTCTCTCATACCAGTTCCTTTAGAAATAGAAAGCCTTTTGTATGCAACCTAATGCATTACCCGGTCTCTTAGTTATACTCAAACTGG
The DNA here is from genome assembly GCF_964263255.1 of Lissotriton vulgaris. Lineage (NCBI taxonomy): Eukaryota > Metazoa > Chordata > Amphibia > Caudata > Salamandridae > Lissotriton > Lissotriton vulgaris. The sequence goes on along the minus strand of NW_028252339.1, from coordinate 87,455 downwards.
GGTTTTAATGGCCAATAAATAAACATATGTGTTTCTCATACTGGCAAACGTGAGATAGCAACAGTTGGCAATAAAAGGAGCTGTCCATGACCGTGTCAGCTCCTATCATTATTGTCGCAGCCAAGGTGCAGTCTTTTGTAGAGAGCTTGGTGTATATCGTTTTTTTTTATTGTAAATTGAAATGTGATCTGCTTGAGTGTGTGCCGAGCATGAACTGTACATTTATTAAGGGTCTCATGTAAAGGGCCCCTCCTAACTTTCTGTTGCCTCGGTGCGCTTTGACAAAACATATCAGGAAGATGGCAGGGTGCATTGCACAGTCTTTTTTGTTCCAAGCCGTGTTTCATTGTGATGAGTTCCAAACCGTGGAAACTTATTTTTTGATTTGCAAGTTTAGATGAAAAATCCTCGAGTCTAGTTGTCCCAAAATGCACAGGAAGAGCTCATGGAATATTTCTGATAGTGAAGTCGGTGAAAGCACACTGCATTCGCCTGCTCCCATCCTAGGCTTTCTAATGCAAGGTGATGTGGTCGCAGGCTGTGTGAAAGAGGTGACATTTTAGGAATTCTGCTGGGTAGAGAGTAAAGACATTCCAGGCAAGGGAGTAGCCAGAAAATTAAAATTCCTCGACTTTGAACCACACCTCTAAAGCTCCATGTGAGCTAAGTGAGAGGCAATCTGACAGACCCAAGAAGAGTTTAGTCTGAAGGGGTGTTCTCTTGAAAGTATATATAGCTACATACACATATACCCCCCCCCTCCCCCCCCGCCGAGTGGTGGCTCCAGGAGGCAAAGTAAGTACAGCGATGGAAACAATCAAACAGTAAGACATCTTACTAAAAATACATTGATCATTGTTCAGGAAAATACACATTCTGCCCTTTTACCTTACAGGTGGTTCTGAAGAGGCACTCGTGAAATAATCCCAAACTCTTAAAGTGCCACCAATGTGCTGAGACTTACATATCTCGGGCATGGTGGGAGAGTGGTTTCCTTTTTTCTTCCTCTCCTCCCTTTCTTTCTTTGTTTTAAAACACATTTTATTAGATTTAAATGCCACATGATGGACAGGAGCCAACCGCAAACATTGTAAAGACAGATCGGATAAAGAGTAACCAATTATTTTATACCACCACACAGCCTTAACCTGCAGGCCGAACAACTGGAAATTGACACAGGCTACCACATAGTTCGCTGAACGCACAATGTCTAAGTGTATATGTGCTGACGATAGAGCTACACAACTTGGGCATCATAGTAGTCAGGGAGATGTATAGGCCGAATTCTATGGAGGGACTGTTTGCAGCAGGGGGTAAATCTATACCCCGATATGTCCCCCAGCTGGACTAGATTTTCCTGTGTTTCTGTAGGTAGCCCCCTGCCTGAAAAACCGCAATCTCTGCTTCCATGCATCTGTCCATGGCCATCTTCCACCCACCTATTGTTGGTGGGGATGTCCCTTTCCAGGCTTGGGCAATGTCTTGTTTGGCAAGTGTGAGGCCCAGAAGGAGTAAGTGTTGTTTATAGTGGTTCCTGCCAATCCCCTCTGTACTATTTAGTAGGAATAGCTTAGGGTCCATTGGGAGATCCCATGACCGGACCCTGCCCAGGCAGGACGAGATTTTATGCCAAAATGTCTGCAGAGCCCCACAGCTCCAAACCGTATGAAAGAAGGTTCCCTCTGCATCCCCACATCTGAGGCACGTAGGAGACTGGATGACATCCATCCTCCACAGGTGGGAACGTGTGAAGTAAATGTGGTGGAGGTATTTAGATTGAATAATACAGTAGCACGTGGAGACTGCAGCACCGCAGGGACTGGTGAGGGCCTCCTTCCAGTCATCGTCTGTCATGTCTGGTAAGCCCTCTTCCCATGCCTCCATAGTTTTATGTAGTGTGGTACAGGTATGGGTGGTCAGTGTCTGGTAGATTTGACAAATCTTATGTGCCCCTAGGTCCCCCATCAGTAAACGGCCCTCCAGGGGATGGAATTCTGGTAGGTCATCCATCGGACGGGTCAGGGCAGTCAGAGTGTGTCTCAGTTGCAAGTACTTATAGAACTGCGTCCTATGCAGCTGGAAGTCTTCTTGCAGTTGCTGGAACGATTTAAGGGTAGAACCCTGCATAACATCGCCCAAGGTGGAAATACCTAATAGGTCCCATTTGTGAAAGCCAGAAAGTTCACGTTGGGGCGCAGATGTGAGCCATGCCTCAGCAGGTCGTCTGTGTCAGGCGACCCAGCCAACCCATGTTTCTGACCGTGTACTACCAGAACAGGACTACTGTTCTGCTGGTGGGGGTTAGGAAATCTTGGTTCATTTGGCTGTAAAGAAGCATCGGGAGAGGAACACCCTCCATGGTCAGGTGTTCCAGCGCACAAGCTGGTTCTGTATGTGAGATATACTATCATTCATTAATAATCAAAAGATGGGATGCTGCATAGTAGGTGTACACATCTGCCGCAGCAATTCCCCGGCTGTGTGTCAACTGTGTGCAGATACTCCATGCTACATGGATGGCACCCCCATTCCACAGGAACTTATTCAGAATTGCGTTGACATGGGTAAACTATGCGCGAGAACTATTATATGGGAAATTTTGCAACCGGTAGAGTATCCGAGGCAGGGAGACCATTTAAAAAATTGCCAATCGCCCATACAGAGACAGCGGTAGGTGGGACCATATCACTGTCTCTTCGCGTAGGCTTGTGAGTAGTGGATTAATGTTGTGTGTTCCACGAAGTCATGGGGCAGCGTGAGATGAAGTATTTAAAACCGCTGGTCACGTGGGACAGCTCCGCCGCCGAAGCTCCACGTCCCTGGTCTCCGCATATAGGAAATAGCACTGATTTTGAAGGATTAATACCAAGTCCCGAAGTCTCCCCAAACACCCGGAGTAACTGGATTCGGGGTCCAGAACCAAGGGTCAGTCATAAAGAATAGCACGTTATCTGCATATAGTGTGATTCTATCAGATAATGTCTGCGACAACTCGAACTCTCGGATAAATGGGTCCTGCTGCACCCAGGCTTCCAAGGGCTCAACAGCTAGGGCAAATAACAACAGAGACAAGGGACATCCCTGTTCTGTACCGCGGCTTATAGGGAAGGGTGCCAACCTTTGTCCTGCTATCCGGACCAAGGCTGAAAGGTCTGTGTAAAGCAATTGGACATATGCCAGAAAATGTGGGCCGAAATTAATGGATATGAGGAGTTGAAATAGATACGTCCAACTTAAGGAATTGAACGCCTTATCTATGTCGGCCAGCAGAGTAGCCGTGGGGTGGCCTAGCTCTGGGGCCTTCGCGATGGTATTGTGGACACGTCGGATGTTTTGTCGAGTGGACTGATGTGGCATGAAGCCGGACTGATCAGGATGGATTAGGTCGTGAATGCACGTGCGAAGGCGGTCTGCACGGTCTTTGACCAGGAGTTTGGGCATAACGTTGAGGAGGAAAATAGGTCGGAATGAAGATGAGTCTTCCTGGGGTGGCGGCTGGGTTTGAGAAATATGGCGAATTCATTGTGGCGCCAGTCAGGGGGTAATATGCGTTGTTCGAGGGCTCCATGAAGTGCCTCCAGCAAATATGGACCTAATGTTGCTATATTTGGCTTTATGAAATCACTTGGGAAACCGTTGGGGCCGGGTGCCAGGCCTGGGCATATGCTGACCAGCGCTGCTCTGAGTGCATCCACAGTTATGGGGTTGTCTAGTTGGTCGCGTATGTGGTGTGAAAGCTTTTGGGGGGGTATATCGGTAAAAAATTCCCCTATCAGGGCGCTCGAAATGTGTTGCCTATGCTCATATAGTGAGGGATAATACGCTGTAGACATTTGGGCCCCTACCTCTGGAAATGAGCACAGGACTCCATCCGCGTCCTGAAGCGTCGGGACGGAGGTGGGGGGCGTCACGGCCTGGGACAGCCGATGGATCATTTTACTAGACTTATCACCCCATTGATAAATCCTGTGTTGTGGCGCTAGCCAGATCTTGCACGCTTCATTGGTGAGATATTGGTGTATTTGTTGTTGTCTTTGAAGTAAGTTACGTTGCAATGTTGGACTTGTACCTGTGGTGAGTTGGGCTTCGAGGGACCTCTGACGGTGTTCTAGTTCTACAATCTGAGCGAGGCATTTATGCTTTTCGCCCGCACTTATGCTAATATCTACCCCATGGATTGTGGGTTTGAGAGCTTCCCAAAGGATAACGCTGGACGGGGCTGAGGCGGTGTTAGACGCGAGATAGTCGGAAATGGCCTGACTAAGAACAGCTTGGTAGTCCGGGTCCCGGAGGTGCCAAGGTGACATAGGCCACCTAAATGGAGGCTTTTGATATCCCGTACGAAGTTTGAATAAAACCGGGGAATGGTCAGACAGTCCCCTGGGCAAAATAGAGATATGTGATACTCTACATATTTAGCTCTGTGGCACAAAACCATAATCTAACCGTAATAGAGAGCCATGCATGGCTGATAGGAATGTAAACCCCATCTCAGAGGGGTGGTAGGCTCGCCATGCATCAGATCACCCCAGTGTAGTAGCCAAGAGATGTAATTTGGATCTGCACGTCGGAGGTTCCCGCCCAGGCCCAGCAATATCAGGCCACCTGGGAGCTCCCCCCAAAGTTGCGTGATTCTGTCAATGAAGGTATGTCCCAGAGGAGGGGAAGCATAGATGCTTCCAATGTCTATATGATCACCATGTAGTGTACCAGATATGATGGTGTATCCACCTCCTGGGTCCAGCCAATGCTTGGATAGGATGAACGGGAGCCAGCAGTGTATAAGGATAGCTGTGCTCTGGGAACACCATATGAACCCAGAATGGTATACTGTGTGGTACCCAAATCTAGTGAGGGCACTGGGTTTTATTACGTAGGAGGTGGGTCTCCTGCAGGAGAAGGATGTCAGCCTCACAGCGCTTGGCTTTTTGAAGAACGGCGCCCCTTTCCATTTTGTTAAACAGCCCTCCTACAGTCCAGGTTTCTATGGTCAATTCCCCAAGCTGGGGATTATGCGTGTGTGTAGTCATCTATTGTCTGTATAAAGTGTAATTTCAGTTGTGTTTGCAAAGCTGTGGCATAGCCCTGTGAATATGTGAAAACTACAACAATAATAACTTGAAAAGTCTGAAATTCCCCCTCCCCAACTCCCCACCCCAATACTGCCACCAACAAGGAGCATCTGTCCAGAGGAGGAGAACCTGGGCCCCAACAGGGGGTCCCAGGAGGCCTCATCCAATCATACACCAACGTCCCATAAAACATGAACGTAAATGTCCAGGGGCGTAGTAGTTCTTTGAGATTGACACCAAGCTGGAATGGTGCTCCAGACAATGCTGCATTTACCAGAAGGATACTGACCCTATCATGGCCAAAGGCTGGAGAAACAAAGGTGGTTGGCATGCATTATCACTCATGGTCCTGGGTCTGAGAGCGCCAATTGGATCTGGACCTGCACCTCCTCTTTGAGTTGCTCCTCTTTTGCCTGTTTCTCTGTGATCTTTGAGAAGAATTGGATTCCAACGGCAGCGTGTGTGTGGTTTTAGGTGCTCCGTCTTGTCCGCCCAGGTGAAGAACGCCTCTGGTGTGTAGAAGAAGTAGGTCTTTGAGTTATACATAACCCTCATAGGAGCAGGATACAGTAACATATATTGTACATTGAAATCTCTAAGGGTACGCTTTGTTGCTGTAAAGGACTGGTGCTGTTGCTGTACTAGTCTAGTGTAATTCGGGAAGATCATAATAGGTCGTGACTCAAAGAGCAACTGGTCCTTCTGGCTTCTGGCATATTGTAGGATGGCATCTCGGTCCGCGTAATTCAGCAGCTTAGCAATCACCAGTCTCGGGCGCTCCACTGGGGGTGGCTTCTTGGTCAGTGCCCGATGAGCTCTCTCCACAATGAAGCAGGAGGACAAGGAGGCTTCTGGCAGGAGGGCTTTCAGCCATTGCATAAGGAAGCGATCCAGGGAGGGGCCCTTGCACCCCTCCGTGAAGCCAATGAAGCACAGATTATTGCGCTGAGACTAGTTCTCCACGTCTTCCATCCTGGCCGTCAACTCCTGCGTGACCACAGTAAGTTTGTTCACCTTTTTTTGCAGGAAAGCTACTGTGTCATCCCACTGTCGAGACATGAGTCACTGCCTCTGTGATGTGGTCCACAGCTTTGCGGAGGTCTTGATGCAGAAATGATACCTTGGACCCCACGGCCAATCATCGCATCAAGGGTATCTCGGGCTTGAGTAATTGCAGCTAGTAGTGCCACATTGTCTGGAATTGGACCACCAGCATTGCCCACATTAGCTCCACCTGGGGCAGTAGTAAACTGTCCCAGGGAAGGGCCACAGTGGGCGTCTCGCCACTCAAGCGGCGATGGCCTTATGGCTGTGTAATTTCAATATGTAACTAATTTGTCTAGGATACTGTCTGAGGATCCCCTCCCGGGTGTTCCGCTGGGTATACTGGGCAGCCACACTGCAGGCCAGGCCTCTCGGAATCTGACTCACCACTGACCAGAAGCCGCACCTAGTCTAGCTTAGCCACTTCTGTAGGCCTAAGCGGCCAGCCAAGTAGACCCCCTAGCGGGTTCAGACTCGCCAGACCCCTGGCCCGTAGTTCGCCCCAGACCGGCCAATCCTTCTGAGTCTGTATGCCAAGGATGTAGTTTCTGCCTCAGGCTATGCCACTCCAGCCATCCACCTGGCTTTCATATGTTGGTGTTCCCCTGTCCACCACCAATGCATCCGTAGGGAGGAACCCAGTGCCCAACTTTGCAATGTGGGCGGTGCCGGCCGTAGCAGTGTTGTCACACTGGTCGATTCCTGGTAAGTCTTTTATGTAGGGCTTAACATAACCATGTTGCGCTTGGGGTATCCAAGACTCCTAAACAGGGCTAGACCCAGTCCACAGCGCACTTCACCAGGCCCGGTCCTGCTCCCGGTCTATGATGTCACTCCAGGTACTTCAATGTAATGAGGGCCGGCCAGAGCCTCCGCTTGCCGGTCGCCGTGTCCAAGGCCCTGGGCAGACTCCTCCTGGTTAGCCGCTGGGCCTTGCTGGCCTCGTCATCTTGGCGCAGAAGAGCTAGGCACATTGCGGCCTGGCGTGTCTCCGGTCCCACGCCCTAGCCGCAGCAGGGATCTTGCCACCCCACCATTGGACTCCTTCACTGGTGATATTCTCTGCCCCACTGCCCATGACCACCAATGCGGGCAAGGGAACCCCGCAGGGTGCCGCAGCCTGCCCCCAGATGCCCGGGTGCTCCCGCACAGGTAATCCGGCAGGCCCAGTTGTGCCAAGGGCCTACAGAAGCTCTTGAGCTGGCCCGACCCGGGCCACCGCTGCCCCAACAACAGCACACATCAGCGTCACTTCACCTCTGGTAGATCAATTCGGCACTTGTTCGCTTCCTGGGCCGCGCCCCATTTCAGGCACCTGCCGGAGGGAGACGTCTTTCAACGTCAGCTCGGACCCAGGCCCTGGCCGCTCGTCGGCCAATCGTGGTCAAGATCCTCCATCAAACTTCCGTTTCACCGCAATTCAATGCACCGAATGTGGGGAGAGGGGAGTGTGGCATCTAATGTGTGGTGTCTCATGGATGATGCTTTAGTTGATGAACTCAGGGTCAGGACAGAAATACCGAATACTTTGAGCTAAATGAGCGCTCTGTCCATCCTTGACTACATTTTAGGAGGCTTTTAAAGTTATTTTTTGGACAAGAACAATGGCATCTTTTGGGACAGAAAAGTCTTCTGCATGGTAATTGACGTGCACCCCTGCTCTAATTGCCAAACTGGACTGACATCTGGATCCCTATAGCTGAATTTATGTTGTCCTGGACAAACACGGATCATGCGTTTGCGCCATAAAATAAACCTTTCTCACAGATTGCAGTCTTGTTGGACCATGAGGGGTGCCCAAAGCACTACTCTCTTAGTTATGAAAGGCTACAACTTTCACCAGCAGCTAAGCAGCATGAGCAGGGTGGTGGAAGCATACCATGTAGTGATCAATAGGAGTGAACAAGTCCTTTTTTACCCGTGTCACTGGAATAAGGCCTACAAGCTCATTCAGGTTTTAAAGATGTGCTGCTGTGTGCATAACTCACCCTTGGCTACATCAGTTTGGTGTGAAATGCTGCGTGGCGCAGTAGTTGTGTATCTGTTCTGGGTGTATGAGTGCCTGGGAAAGGTACAATACAAGGATAGTGCAGTACTGAGTGATGCATACATGGTGGATGCATGTGCTGCAGGTGCATGGGCCTGAGAGTTGTACAGTAGCTGAGGGATGTAGTGCTGTGCAATGCATGCACGATACGTGCATGTACTGAGTGTATGTGTACCTGTGAGTGGTAAAATGCATAAAAAATACATTGCTGGACAATGCGCAGATGTTGAATACAAGTCCTGGATGTATATGTGTCTTTGAATGGTACTGTACATGGAGGATACAATACTGTGCAATGTGTGTATGTTGTATACATGCACCAGGTGTATGTGTTGCTGTGACTGTTACAGTACATGGAGGGCCCTGGGTTCCATTTTTGGACTCCCAGGACTGCATGGTGAAGCATGAGTGGAGGTTGAGAGATCCTCCCAGGAAAATGTATGGATTGATGCTTTCCTGTAAGCCAGCCCTTTCTACTTCACTTCAAATGGTGCTCTTTGATTCAGTTGGAGAAGGGGCCTGCAGAGGTAGGGGAGCACACTGTGTTTTATGAATACCCCTCACACACCAAAAGGACCCTTGGTGTCATGCTTCATCATTGGGGTGTGGCGTGCTGCTAACCGGTGTCTTCGCGGGAGCACTTTACATTTTTGGCTAAGTGTGGTGCGTGTGGGTTTTTTTGTGTTTCGATGTGAGTGGTGAGGTCTTACAAGTGATAAACGTGAGGGTTAAAAAGTACCTGGCACGTGAGGTCTGCAAAAAACTTTAATGGGGACCCGTGCTGGTACTGTTAAAATGGGTGATTATGAGATGTTTTTTATGATAATGTACAACACCTCAAGTGTGCGTTGTCGACATGTTTCGAAGCTAGGCTTCTTCTTCAGGAAGGGGTGACGGATCCCCACCTTACTCACGTCTTCCGATTATTATCGGGGTGTTCTTTACAGAAAAGTGCTCTTAAAAGGCTAAATGTGTGCCTATAAGTCTATTACAACGTATCTTCATTGAGAAACTTGCTGCTAAACAGCTATCTGGCACCATGAGTCTCCAAACGGTGGGGATTTAAGTGCTCTTTGCCCCGGCTACAGGACACTGAATGTGGCTCACTTCCCCGCTCGAGGCTCCGACAATTACACAATCATCCAAATTACAACAATATGGCCACTTCAGTTGTGACAAAGCACTTAGTTCAGCTTTAAACTGTAGTTTTCACTCCCAGTCTTCTTGAATTGGTCTGCCCTAATTGTGCCTCATCACAGACTCGCCTGAGGCGCCAATTCAAGCATCAATATTTCAACATCATTTATAGTGCCCATTGCCTCCGATCCAACCACAACCTAGGCATCTAATCAGCAATAATCATATGCAAGTCATCTAAGTAATAGATGTTATTTGTAGTGGCAGTCGTTTATTGGCCTCAGAAGAATAACAAACTGAGTGGATCAGTTAGGAATTGAGTGTTTAACTTTCTGATTACTCAGAACTGTAAGCCTGTTTTACAAACTGTGATTCTGTAGAGATGACATTTACCTATAGCATTCAGGAATCACAAAGAGTATTTATTTTTTTTGCGTGGAGTTTTATATAGCGTGAACTAGACCCGAAGGTATCAGAGCAATTTATTTACGTGAGCACCAGTTACGTTACAGACAGACACATTTATTTTGGTTAGGTATGAGGAGATTAAGTGATGTGCTCAGAATCACAGAATGTTCAGCATCCCTGCCGAAACTCGGACCTGGTTCGCCAGCTCCGAGGTCAGCCGCCCTAGCCGTTAGGCTGCATTCTCTCCCCCAAGTCTTAACCTCGAGCAGAGCACCTTGTTTAACTCTCACCAACATTTAGAGAACATGTACTAAAATCCGAAGTGCTTCAAATGTACCTTCTTATCCAATGTACCCAGCCTCTCTGATTTGAATGTGCACCCTTTTAGTTTCCATCCCTCTGCCCAGTCCAGCCATAAATGCAGGGCATTGCCACGTAACGACTATAGGCTTCCAGCTGCAACTTCATGGAGGACTTAAATCTTGGCCCACTGACAGAGTAGGCAGGGACAGAACCTAGCAGTTCTCCACAACTTTAACAACACAACTCCACCTCAACATTACAGTGACCATCCACGCCCTGCAACCCTATACTGTGGCAGATTCTTCTGTTCTTTGACTTTGATCCCTCTGCAACAAGCCACCTGTAATCATATTGACGATGTTGCCGGGTGCGAATATAGGTTGAACCGTAACAGCTATTTGAGAATTCATTCACCCTGAGGGGAGAAGTGATGCAGTAACAGTTTCTCCTCAAAAAGACTTGCAGCAGTGTGTCCAATCCTGCTAAGTATCACGCATCAGGCGTTAGACTAAGACATTTCAGTGTGGTGCTCCGCCACACCGCACTGAAATGCATTGTCACGCATAATGCCGTCTCAGAGCTGTCACAGAAAGCATTCTGCGAACAGTGTGTGGCAGCTGGCTGTGTCAGTGGTTGCGCGAGCTGCTCACGTAGGCTTGGACGTCCTCCTAGCAGCTAAGGGTCAGCCTCACTGAGTGGCAGCCAGTGCTGCCACAATGTATCTTTTTTGATTCTCGCGGGGCACACAGCCAGGCTCTGAGTCACTAGACAGCCTGAGCGATGTCATAGCACGGCCCAGGTTCATTGAGTGGCACAGTCCCAGACTTGCAGTAGCGCCTCATGAGGGTGTGTCGTCACATCCTGCTTCCAGAGAGGCAGTGCACAGAGTTATTAAATGTTTTGAGGACTCACATTGCTGAGGACTGGCCTAGCTGCAAAGTCTCACTCACTGGTTTCTGGGCGGCTGGGGAATCATGGTACTCGGTCCCTCAGCACACTGCTGTTCGCACCTCACTTAGACCTGCCCTGCTCAGTCGGCGCCTGCGTTTTGGGGCCCGCCCAAAAACTATGTGGTCACGCCGCCCGCCAGCTGAAATGAAGCAGTATGCAGTCAAGTGACTGCGGTGAGAGGCTGAGGGCCGTAACCGGTGCAGAATCACGCCGCCTCACTCAACCTGGAGGTCGAAGAAGGCCAGAACGAACAATATAAGTAAACCAGCCACTAGCAGTGAGTCACAATACAATTAAATTAATTTAATATTAGGTGAGCGCGCAATGTATTTCTTTTAGTACTGCTGCAGCAAGCGGTGCATTCATTATGGCTCCTCCAATGATGTCGAACAAAGGAGGACAGCAAAAGTCGGGTGCAGATCGCCAGCACAGGCACCGGCAGCATTCATTGGTTGCACAGTCAGGAGTCGGGGCAGCATAAAGTATGATTGCAGGGATTATTCCCAGCCAGGGATACAGCCAGGTGCAAGAGGGTATGGCTGGGCATCATAGCACGCATATTTAATGTTGGTGCTCTCGTGGGAGAGGTGAAGAGCTGCACTACAGTGCAACAGAGCAAGTCTATGAGTCTAGCCAGGGGCTGGTGCAAGGTGACAAGGCAAATTCACAAAGAGTCCCGCAAACTGTGTGGGTCCTAGGCAGCTGCAGCCAGGACAGCTCAGTGGGTGTGGGTGTGGTATCCAGTGGGAAGAAGCAAGCGGTTTGAGGACACAAGCATGCTCTCTAGCAAAGCGACATACACTGCAGCTGGTTCAGGCATAGGAGCTCCCTGAGGTACGTTGCCATTCCCGCCGGTAGCGCGGGTTACTGACCCGGGCTAGTGGCGGTTGGACATGTTTCTGCTAAATAGCTGGAATGCCTTAAAGTAAACAATTCTGTGTCATATGTTTTTTTTAACTTAGTTCATAGCGCGGGCGACACACCGGACCCCGGCCGGGGCGGTCGGACGCTCAACTTTAGGATTATTAATGCTAGTCAGTGGGATGTATGATGTTACAATGCATACTTTTACAACGCATTTTTTACAACGCAACATCCATTACAACGCATTCCATTACAACGCATGCCATTACAACTAATTTTTAAAAACTACCTTTACAACGCATTCCATTACAACGCATACTACCTTTACACCTTTACAACGCATACCATTACAACGCATACCATTACATTGCATGTATGGTAAGTATTGGATAGTGTAGGGGTAAAAATTACTATTCTAACTCCAGGGGGGTGCAACAGTAGGGTAAGTGTTGGATAGTGTAGGGGTAAAAATTACTATTCTAACTCCAGGGGGTGCAACAGTAGGGTAAGTGTTGGATAGTGTAAGGGTACTATGCGTTGCAATGGTATGCGTTGTAATGACTGCGTTGTAATGGCATGCGTTGTAGTGGTATGCGTTGTAGTGTCATGCGTTGTAATGGTTGCGTTGTAATGGATGTTGCGTTGTAAAAGTTTCGTTTTAATGGTAGTGCGTTGAAAAAGTTGCGTTGTAAAGGTTGTTTCTCAGTCAGTGTCTCAGAAAGTGCCTTTTGAAATAATACAGCTTAAATAGCTAGCCTATGTGTTCCTCAGTCAGCCTCTTCTTCTGAGGCTTGCCCTGACACCGCCCCCCCCAATCATGCCTCATTGTATTGTAATCTAAATTGCTTAGATTAGCCATGCAACTTGCACTCAACCTCCGGTTAATAATAGCAGGTGGCGCCGTGCTGTAATCAGTGAATGGATTTTTATTAAATTACTCAATGTGTCTTTTTGAAATAAATTGCTGTCTGCGGCCGGGTTGTGACTCTTAGCTACGTGTGTGTCCTTCAATTTCTGGTGCTTTCTGGCAAGTTTAACATCTTCTTAGATCTTCTCGTTGCTCAAATGGGTGTAATTTCTGATAACTTATATGTTTCCCTGGTCATCGTTGCTTGATTTTTCTCGCGAGAAAGTGTCACTCATAGTTGTTGAAATGTCCCTCATAATTACACTGAAATTATAAAAATGTCACACACAGCAATCTGAAACCTTGGCAGCTATGATATGTGTGCTCTAGTGTACCTCCGTATCCGATGGTCTTGTTATCTTTCTAGCCGTACCTCCTCCCTGGGGGGGAAGCTCTGCCTCCCGGTGGCTGGGAGGGTAGCCTCACTATGGGCCCAGTACAAAAAAGAGGAGGTCCGAGTTATAAATCAATTGGTTAACGAGATAAGTTCTGTATTGCACCATACAGACAAACACCACAAGTTAATTTCCGAATGTAACTGAGCAGTTCTAAAGAAGGGATATACAATATTCAAATTTCAAATTGCATTTATTTATGCAATCATTTACTTCCGTGGTTTGTTCAACATATTGTCTCATATATTCAACAGCATTACTTCAATGTAATTGTGAATTCATAACATTTAGAGTGCTCTCAGTGAGGAAGGGAAGGGAAGTGCAAAAGTTGTGAGGGACTGGGTAAAGATGGTGTGACATTTTAAGAACATTGCGTTAAAATCAAAAAATGCCTTTACAATCAAAGTAGTATAGAAGTTCCCAAGTTACATCACACATAGGTTAAATAAATTATTTTCTTTGAATCCTATGGTGTGTTAGGTTGGCGTAGTCTACGTTTCGACCCCCATGTACGCTTAAGGGTTATTCATGCCTCATGTTGGGGTCTTCGTCAGGACAGTGAATAGAGAGCCTATAAGATAATGCGAAGGCTAAAGTTAGATTTCTGTGTGCTGAACTGTCTTAAAATCAAAGAAAGGATGCAGAGATTACATACATCAAAGGACGGTCGGCATCTGTACCGTCCCAGACACCGAGACTTCAGTGCTAGCTCCAGAGGCCTCTGGTTGGTTTATTAATGATGGTACACGTGTATTAAAAATAGCATTTGGGATATCTGTGCTTATCCTTAGCCTCTAGTCCATAAATCAGTGCTAACAGTCAAGCAGTTTTCAATTCATGGGAACCGAGTGAGACGACAGACATGGTGTAGACTTTACCACTTCATATTTGATTTCCCTCCTAAAGGGTAAGTCCTGAAAGGCTCCATGAAATTCAATAAAAGGGAATAATGAAGTTGGCAAAGTTAAGAAAATAAACAATAATTTGGCAAATGTGCTTCCAGTGCTGAAAGAGCCCAGAAAGAGCCAAGTCATGTTTTCCTGTAATTGGGAACAGATCTCTGAACAATGTATTTCTTCTGATAAATGCAGCTGTGCTCCAGAAAAACACAATAACACACGGCCTTGAGTACAGAGCCATCAAGATCTACGGTCAAGCAAAACCTTTGCACAGTCAGTGTGGTTTTATTTCACAAAGAAAGACGTTTTTATAAGAAAGACGTTTATCTTTACCATTGTACTCTGTTAAAGCAAAAACTGATGGCAGACACTCGAAATATAGCGGAACCGTTCGATCGATTATTGTACCTGATCAGTGGAGCTATTGTTACTAGCCAGGAATTGATGGATGGTTTCATTAATGATGTGCTCATAATGGGACCCTGTGGGGCGTTATGGGGGTAAAGATTGCACTCCAGCCTACGTCAAAAACTCTAATGGTCAATGACGTCCAGAGTGCGTCTTGTTATCAAGATGAAGCACAAAAAAAACACGTTCTGAAACATTGTCAGACTGAAGATTAGCACCAACTCAAAAAAAAGCTGCAAAGGTAAGTAGAATTGTGTTTAGCAGGGTCTGACAGCCAATAGGATCTGCCATTTGAGAGGCAAACTGGCACAAGTTGGATCTACTTACTCCCAGCAACTGATGGCATCATAAGATAGTCAGTGGCCGAGTGGCTGTTGGGCCTCTTTTACAGCAGAGAGCTGACTGCACGTGAGACTTTAGTGAGGACAGTAAGAGCAGCTGACATAGAAGTAAAACCAGCTAGTTGGCTTCAGAATGCCGGTCACCAGGGGAAGTGAAGGTCGCAGACCAGTCTTCCCCCGGGGCACTTCACGCAGGGCCGGAAGGACAAGGTGGGGAGGGGGTCACAGAGAGTAAAGGAAGGGGCGGGAGTAGGGGGCGTATGAAGGGGTCAGGAAGGGAGGAGACAGCCTCTTCCTAACACCTAGCAACACCGGGAGGGTAGGACCATTGTTTAATTTAAATAAACACACGCTATAAGAAAGGTTACAGGTATTTTGGTCTATCGTGCCAGTTTAGGACAGGTTGCAGGGCATAGGCGTGAGGTACTTTGGAGGGGTTGTGAGTCACATACGGGCAGATCCACCCCTCGGGGGGGTTAAGGGTACACAGGTGACTGATGGTGAGGCGTGGGATGCAATGAGCACAGAGAAATTCATGAGAGGTTGTTTGGAGGGCAAGTGACATGGGAGAATGGGGATATGAAGGAGGTCGCAGAGTGAAAGGGTAGGAGTAAAACCGGTGAGATGGTTTGAGAATGGCAAGGGAGAATGAGAGGTATGGTTATGATAAAGTTATGTTTGCAGTGAAGCATTTTTATTAAAGTTTAACTGTTTGCAACCTTGTCCTAATAAAATGGCCTTTTACGCTTCAAACAGCTTGGAGTATGGTTATTGCAAGAAACTGTGCTCGTTAGAATCTCTTGCTTCCAAGTCATCAAGTTGCATTAAATGCGATGAGCTGCCGACTTTTCAACTTTGCATTCATTTTCAAATTTATGGCTCACTTGGTTCTACTCGTTACGAAGTCATGGCCCCTGTCCAAATGATTGCTTGTTAATCACTGACAGATCATGCATCATCAGGCCTCTCACTTGTTCTTCCATTAAATTCCCACTTTCTGCACTATGCTGAAGTAGTCCCTAGCTTGAGAGTTGTTATGTTTTTCATTCTGGAACCATAAAATATGCTTAATGGACAAAAATATATATTTTTCAATAGGTAGTGTCTACATGACTTTATAAAGTGCAGTGGGTCTTTTCTAATCTCAACATGTGTAATTATTTCCACCCTATGAATACGTGTCAGAAAATTGGCCTTTTCACTCGGATCACAAAATATACATACATTCTTTTTGATTTCTGCTTCCTGAATAAGACAAGAAGCAACTCACCATATCTGTGTGGTGGAAGAGACACAGACGAAGGAGAATTTCTCCCCCCCACTTACTACTGATGTGCAATGACTGAATTGGCGAAACTGCTCACTTTGCACTCTGTACTGCTCACTTAGTGTAATAGATTAGATGCATTCGAAAGTCACGCTAAGACGGTGTGCCCAAGTTGGAGCATATTGGCCAGGATAGTGTAATTTATTGGTGGGGTGCCATGGAATCCTGGCTATTCGCTATACAGCTTGGGTGCTGAAGGGGGGAGGGGGGGGGGGGTGACATGACTGAAGTGGCAGCAGATGTGAGGTGCTAAGGCCAATTAAGTGTGGTAATTAGGGTGGAAGATTTAAATGATTAGCTCATTCTGCCATTTGTTTCGGTCTAAAGATAACAGTTTATATTTTAAGATCTAGAATTGGTCATATTTCTGGCTTCTTTTTCCCACATTCATTGTGGAGATTAAGTCCGCCCCTCCGTCCCAGATTATCACTATGCAGTTATGCGAGGTATCTCTCAGGGACCAGTTAATGTACTTTTGAAATGTCAGTTTGTCATTTTAACCTAACAGATTTACTGGAGAATAATTCAGAATTTGAGCAATCATGAAGAAATGTCCACAGGTCTGCGAAGGTGAATTTGGTCTAACTCTAGCTGCATGTACTAAAACACTCGCAAAAATATTATTTTAGCCTTCTTTTTCTTCAAAGCTTTCACTCAAAACAGTGTTTAGAGCCATATAGAGCGTAGGTCACACCCCTTTCTGATTCAAGCCTCTGCTTTTATATTATAGTTACGTGGACATTATTTTGCCCCCGCCTAGTAGCATCCTGGACCGGGCCTGGTTCCAAAGATCTTTGAGGTCCTTTGTCAATTGAAGCTGAAAGCAAACAAAGATCATATTTATATCTGTACTATTTGTGAAAAAAAGCCTTGATTAAAGGAGACGCATGACTCCTAGTTTGAGTACAAGTGGCCTACTTTGTTGATTGGTCTTTTGATTTTAAGCTTATCTTCCCCTATGAAAAGCAATCTTTTCTATTCAGCAATGATCACAGGGAAGATGTGTTACCTATGCCTTGCCATAGATAAGCAAGTTCTCCCCACATGGTTTGGGTGTTTCGGGCACGACCTGGCAGGGGGAGGAGGAAGCCTAAAGGTGACTAGCACCTCCTTCTCTAAGAGATGAACCTTGGCGCTGCACCTGCCCGGTGGCGACTGTGGTTCACAGAAACTATATTGCCACTAATGACCCTGGCAGATTGTAGAAAGTGGGCACAGTAGTAAACCTTAGTCCATACCAAGTTGGAGACTGATGTCGGTAAAGTGCTTTGGGCCATTGAGAGAACAGACAGACGCATGGTGGAAAAGGGTGCCTGCTACCTTATGGATACTGTGACTAGCTCGGCCATCAGTACGTGAGGTAACCTGGACAGGCACTGACATTTACCTGACCAGGCAATAATTGGAATGTTGCAAAGGAAGAACGATAAGGAACAGTGGAGGTTCTACCGCTAGGAGAAGGGGGAAGTCACATAGGGAAGCCTCCTCATCTGAGAATAGAAATCGGAGACCTGCTGTGCAACTGAACTCACAAAGGGGCTTTAATGGAGAACTCCATAAGGCTTTCATTTTTCACTAATATGGAAGAAAACACAACCTAAAGGGATTTCAAATGAAAAGTCTAAGTTAAATTTCACAAAGCCCATGGGTACTTTTCCAGATATCTGTTTACTGAAATAACCTCCAACCTAAGACACAAACTTCCTTCTCCTGGACATCTGTTTAATTACACATATCTCCCCAAATTACAGGGAGACAAAGTTTCTCCACCCCAGAAAACCAGCTGCAAAAAAGGACTCTCCCCAATGGGGATCCGCCATGTCACCTCAGTAGGTCATGCGGTTATTGAAGGTTCTGTGATAAATATTGTTGCAAAATGAAGTTTCAGTACATGTTTTATGATAATTGCTGCAGATGCCTGTCACTAAACAAGGGGCTGCACATATCATTCAAGTCTCAACGGAGTGCCTTCATATTAACAATTAAACAGTGTCTCTACAAATGAAAGATGACCCTGTCTTACTCAGATTCAATTCTGTGATTTCCTTGTAGTAGCTGTTCACATTTTTCCTGGGTCCCTGGTCATCTAAGGAAAATCGTATTTTCCCATCTGTCTTGTTTCTGGTGACATCTACAATGTAAAGTTCTCCTTTCTATGAGATACATCACTCCTGTTCGCTTTTGGTTACTGAACCTCAAGACGTTCCTGACACTTCTCCCTGCCCTCCACCCGCTGTAGCACCTCAGCTCTTTTTTTAAACTTGTTTTTATTGATAGCTCTGCATCAGAGCACATCTTAAATATTTATCATATATATATTACATTGTAACAATCCTTTTGTTGTGGCTAATTATTCACTTTACTTTACCATCTCCACTCGTGTAGGGGATTACTATATACTGCAGTGCACTTTAATTTTTTTTATAATAACCGTAGAACATAAACAAGAAAACAAAAAACAACAAATTAAATAAAGGAAAATCCCCCGCCCCTCAGCTCTTTCAAATAAGTTGCTCCTGTATCACTTTTCCCACCCTGACATGTTACCTGTTAAGCTAGTGTAGTATTTTCCTTGTTATTATGTTTCCTACTGGATTCCTATATGAAGCTTTCACAAAGGCTATGAAATCCCTAAGGGGATAAAAGGAAAAGTGTATGGTAGGCGTCTGTTAGATTAATGCAAGAGTTCCTTTAGGCATAGTATGAGGCGGTAGGAATAGAATGTGATATTAAATACTGATGAATCCCTGAGCAATCCCTGACTAAACACCAAAATGCACTTAATTCATTTGAAAGCAAGACATCAAAAATACATGAAATTAACATCAGAAATATCAAATGTATGATTTCATGTGGATCATTAAATGATCTTTGTTCTAGAAAGATGCAAGTACTGAATTGCAGTTTTACAAATGTATGATCGTATCAGAGAGGCCAAAGATCAAATGTTCTCTCAGAAAATACTATGTAGTGTCCAACAGGTGATTATTCCAGTATAGTAAGGATTGTATTGGCATGAACGCTGAAGTGTTCATCACAAGGTGGAAGTGATTTCTCAGATAGAGACCAAGAGTACAGCAAGGGGATGAAGGACTGGGTTTTATTACCACCCAGCGGTGCCAGGGGACAACACCTGAAACCTTCGTGGGTTACCTGTTCCGGCGTACGAATGACAGAGACACGGGACACTTCCTTCGGCGTCAAAGATTCAAGGTTTATTTACTGCAGGGAACACAGAAGTCACGACAAGTACAACACGTGCAACTTGGGGAGACTGCTTCAAATTGGTTCTGTGGATCGCTCCTTTTATACAGAATTTACCCATAGGACAACGTGATACACAAAGGTTTACAACCCGGTTCCCACAATTATCCCCCAGAGGGGTCGCTTCAGTCACTTTGATACACACAGGGTCCGGAACATAAGTGCGGAAACATTTGGCGGTTCCCAACTGTAAAAACCCATCTTCCCAACATTAGTGCATTCCAATCGACAGTAAAACAGATCGAAATAGGGACGAAAACAGGTGTAGAGGAAGATGGAAACAGTGGGGGGATCGGAAAGGGTGTAAAAGGGGAGGTATCGGGAAACACGAGATACAGGCATCAAAGGGACGTGCCTAATGAGATGCACGGCTAAGACAATACACCGACACGGCGAGATGAGCCTCGAGCGGGGCCATCTGCCTTACAGTATCATCCCCCTCGTCATAAAGACACTTACAAAGAACATGTGTCTTCCGCAAATATCTTGGGAGTCCCAGGGTCGCGAAGCGGACAACGTCCGTTCGCTGGCTACTTGAGGGCAAGAGACAAAATGGATGCCGTATCTAAGATGGAACCCGTGGGTACAGATGAAAAACCCACATAACAAATGAACGGTTTAAGTTAGCACAGCGAAACTGCGCACAATTACTAAACTCGTCATTTGCGGTTCATAGATACCAAACTCGATCATATTCGTGCGAGTCAGAAAAAACACCACTTACAATTGTCACGGAACCTCAGACGCTCCTTTTGCCCTCATGTAGGCAAGCACTAGTCGGAATCATACTCGATATTCATCAGTCCATCTAGATGTTGCTGTAGCATAGCTCTGTCCAATCGAGTCCCCCTGGTAACAGGTGGCTGTCTCATACACGTTGTAGCACAGAGGCCACATAAGGCAGGACCGCACTGCACACAGAGGCAACACGTGAACAGGAACGCCACAACGACTCCGATGATCATCAGAATCTTCCAACCCCAAGTCGACATTAGGCCCCAAAACCACCCAAGTAGCGTCCAATCCCCTACGTCCACGTGTATGGATTCGGAGATCTTATGCAACTTTGAGATGGCTTGATAGACAGTCGGAGCATTATAAGGAATGAAAATACAGCAGCTCGAATGGATCACCTTACATACCCCACCTCGATCTGCTAAGATCACGTCTAAAACCATACGGTTTTGTAACGTCATAAGTCTATCCGCCTGGAGTTCTGTGGTGATATTACCAAGGGCACTGGCAGTAATATTAGCTGTCGATTCTACCACTCGAGTCAACTGTCTCAGGTTCCTACTATTAACCATAGGTCCCCAAAACGGGAGGAAACCTTTGAAAAAGTCTCCTGCCTCTTGACCGGCAGTATCCTCTTCGCTAATTACACCTCTCACAATTCTAGTCTTGTGATAATCTGCATCTACAGTGAACGTCGGAGGCAACAAGTTTGCGATAAAACATGAGCCCATGAAGTCGGAGGGCAGCCATGCATACGCACGATCATGACAGATAAAGTATGTACCCTTGGTAGCCAAAAACACAGGGGACGAGACCATAGGCAGAATGTAATTTTCAGTGCAAGCACTCTCTCCAAGTCGGGCTTTCGATCTTCGGCCACGACCTATTAAACAAAAATTACCAATGTGGGGTACGACCCATATCGGTGGCGAGCTTTTAAGCTGTTTTTCACTGGTGAACACACTATATTCGCCTCTACTTAGGACCCTATAGGCTTGTACCTCTTCTTCAGGAATAAGCGAGGGATCATAGATATTGCTATCTAAGTCTTCAATTGCTATAGACAAAGGTTTCTGATACGAGGTAGGACCAGAGTAGGGGGAACGTGGTTCTCGAATGGGGTGGAAACCCAGTGCGCTTCGAAACATTATTTGAAATGCTCGAGCAGACCCTTGGGAACTATACGGTAACACCAGATATGGAATTCCCTTATCCGTAGTGTGTGGCATCAACCCACACACCCAACAATTAGTAGTGTTAACCACTAACTGATGCTGATGAAGGAGCTGAATAAAGGAATTATTGCGGAATTCTGCACGTCTAGCCTGCTCGTGTTCGGGTAAGATATGAAAAGAATGAGGAGATGTAGTGGAGGTAGGTTTAGAGTCAGGGGTAGGAGTAGGTATAGCAGAAGGTGTTAAGTAAACCATCATATAATACACCCCACCCGCCAATAATGCAGAAACAGTCAAAAATAATACGAATATTTGGAACACAAAACATTTGGTACGACTGAGTTGTTGCAACTTGAATCTGTGCGCTTGAGCTCCTTCCAAGTCCGTCAGCTTCGAAAATGCCATGCCCTACGACCGTCCGCAACGTTTCTTGACGCACTTCGTTCTGTGTAGCAGTAGTCAATCCCTAGGAGTTCCCAGGAACCGACGGTCTTTAACCTAGTGTCAAGACCTGCTAACCAGAAGGAAGTACGCGCGCGGCCCTACGGTCTTTATTTCACAAATGTATATATATGCGAACACAATGTTTCTCAGCTGTAGAAGGAAAAAAATGTAGGGAATGGAACTCAATGAATATATACAAAAATAATTACAATGATATGAGTGCTCAAACTGATCGTGGAAAACGGGATAATGCAATTGTCAAGGGACAGAACAGAATCTTTTATTAGTCTCTTGTGCTAGATCGCAAAAAGTATCGGGTTTTCCCAGGACGTGTCTGCTCGTCAAACAAAGGATCCGTTGAAGAGACAGCGTTCTGTTGATCAGTTGAATGTTCTGGTCTTGAGTCTTTTGATGGCAAATGTTCAACAGTGTCTTTTTGCTGCACTGAGGATTCTTCGACAGGTTGCGCGTCACTGAAAGGTACAAACGTCGGCAATCCTTCGGTTTCAGTTGATGCAATGCCTTTCCTCACCCACGAGTCTGCTGGCAACGGGATAGGGACCTTTTTGGTGTGGGTGGCGTGCACCCAATTCTTCCGTCCCTCAAGACGAACTGCAGTTCTCGTGGCAAGGAGGACCTGGTAGGGTCCAGTGAACCTCGGGTCCAAGTTGTTCTTGCGCGAAAAGTTGCGCGTCACCACCCAATCTCCGGGCTGGAGCTGGTGGCCTGGACCCTCCGTCTGCGTCGGCAATGCTTCGTGAACCTGTTGGTGAATTAACCTCAGTTTAGCAGTCAAGTCATGAAGATAATCGATCAACATTGGATACTCAAGATCACAGAACACACCCGGTCTAGGGACCCCCCAAACGTTAGCAGGACGACCGAACACTATTTCATAGGGACTGAGCCCTACTCGGGAGTGTACAGTTGCCCTTGTTGACAGTAACGCTAAGGGTAAGGCGTCAGGCCACGAGAGACCAGTCGTAGCCTGAATCTTTGCTAGTTTTAGTTTAAGGGTGCCGTTATACCCTTCAACCAAACCTGCTGACTGGGGATGATTGGCGCTATGGAACTTCTGATTAATTCCAAGGCCCTTACACACACTCTTCATCACACTCCCCACAAACTCACTTCCGTTATCGGACCACACGACTCTAGGCATTCCGTACCGAGGAAAGTATTCCTTCAGTAGGATTTTCGCAGTAGACAAAGCTGTATTGTCTTTAAGAGGATAGGCCTCGATCCATCGGGAGAATGCACAAACCACAACTAAAACGTATTTCAAGTTATTGCATCGCTCCATATGGATGAAGTCCAATTGAATCACCTCAAAGGGACATGAAGGGGGAGCAAAACTACCAGGAGGAGTTGGGGTTCCCTTACCAGGATTGTACAACATACACACCATACAATTCTTAACCAAACGTTCAGCACATTTCGTAATACCATCATTCTTCCACACAGGAGATAGCAACTTGCAAATACCTTTCGCACTAATATGTGCTAACCCATGTGCCATTGTCACAACAGCTAGCACATACGCATCAGGCAACATCCATCTCTTATGTTCCGATAAGTCAATCCTACAACCATTCGCATCCAACTTTCCCGTGCTTTCTTTCCACTTCGTCTTTTCAGTCTCGGTGGCCTCATTCTGAATTGCTTTCACACTCTCGATAGTGTCCTCACACACACTCGATTCTGTAGGCCACCTAACCGGACTCGTCACATACATTCGAGTGCTAAGGTTCCGGGCAGTCTCCTTAGCAATCTCATCTGCAAAAGCATTACCACGACCAACATCATCCGTCACCTTACGATGCGCACTGCATTTAACAATCGCCACTTGCTTAGGCAACGTAAGTGCATCCAAAAGATCATTCACAAGCTGGCCATGCTGAATCTTCGTACCATGGGATGTTAGAAAACCTCTCTCTCTCCACAACCGTCCAAAGCTATGTGCGACGCCAAAAGCATATTGGCTGTCGGTAAACACATTCACACGTTTCCCTTCCGCTAACACACATGCTCTAGTAAGAGCGATCAGCTCTGCGGCTTGGGCAGAATTCTGATTTAATCTCGCAGTCTCAACAACAGTATTCAACGTTACAACAGCATATGCAGTAGTCACATCGCCATTCGGTAATTTAAAACATGAACCATCCACATACAGCGTTCCATCTGGGTCATCCAAAGGAGTGTTTTTAAGGTCCACTCGACCTTTTGTTTCCTCTTCTGTCCTCAAATAACAGTCGTGTTCTGTCATTTCATCTGACTCTAAGCTAATTGGTAACAAAGTTGCCGGGTTCAGAACATTACAACGTTTTATTTGAATGTGGCTTGCCAACAGCGTCAACTCGTACCCAGACAACCTCGCACTCGTCAAGTGCTGAGTTTTCGTACGATTCAAAAGAGTGTCAACTGCATGCGGAACCATCACCGTAAGCATATTATCCATGACCAATCCTGCTGATTGTCGGATGGACACCGCAGCTGCCGCTGTTGCTCGTAAACAACTCGGCAATGCTCTGGCTACTGGGTCCAAGGTCGAGGAAAAATATGCACATGGACGTTGCTTACCACCAAAAGGTTGCGTTAAGACACTCAACGCACAACCTTCCCTCTCGTGAACATATAATGTAAACGGCTTGCTATAGTCAGGAGTACCTAACACAGGAGCCGAACACAATGAATCACGTAATTCAGAAAAACTTTTCTGACATTCCTCTGTCCATGGTAAAGGAGTTGAAACATCCTTGCACGTAAGAGCTACTAATGGTTTCGCCAGCAATGAAAAGTTTGGAATCCATTGCCTGCAGTACGACGTGATACCTAGAAAGGCACGCACATCTCTTTGGGTTGTTGGCACAGCCATTCGCGCAATTGCCGCAATTCTCTCTGGGGTCAACCGTCTTCCCTCCTTTGACAATAAGTGACCTAAATAGGTTACTTCTTGACAACAATATTGGAGTTTAGAAGGTGACACCTTGTGATTTAACTCGCAGAGATGTCGCAGCAGCGATACCGTAGCAATTTTGCAAATGTCCTGAGTATCAGCAGCCACCAATAGGTCATCGACGTATTGGATTAAGGCCGCACCAGCCGGCAACCTAAATGCATCCAGTTGACCCTTCAGGGCTTGACTGTAAATAGACGGACTTTCACAGTAGCCCTGAGGAGCGCGTTTAAACCGGAAGCTGCGTCCACCAAGAGAGAAACCGAAAAGGTCTCTGCTCTCTTCCGCAATGGGAATGCTGAAGAACGCATTCTTCAAATCAATCACCGAAAACCACGATGCAGAAGCTGGAATCAGAGTCAATAGCGCCGTGATGTCAGGCACAACGGGGAACTGAGGAATCACAATTTTATTCACCTCCCGTAAATCGATAACAAAACG
Organism: Lissotriton vulgaris; assembly: GCF_964263255.1. NCBI lineage: Eukaryota > Metazoa > Chordata > Amphibia > Caudata > Salamandridae > Lissotriton > Lissotriton vulgaris. Next base: position 62,337 of record NW_028252339.1, on the reverse strand, counting down.
ATAAACAGGAGGTTTCGAAGGATCAGTGCGTTTTAGAATGGGCAGTACAGGGCTGTTGCACACGTTTCCCCGTGTTTCTTCAATTACGTCTTTCTCGATCAAATCATAGATGATCGCTAACAATGCTCGTTCACCATCAAGAGAGATACGATACTGGGGAATACGTGGCAATCGCACATTAGATTTCAATTGAACAACATAAGGGGAGATGTCAAGCAGGCCCACATCGTTGGGACCTGTTGCCCACAAAGATGAAGGAAGAGAACTCAATTCCGGTGGAAGCTTATCGAGAGACAAGTACATGGGAGAGACAACCCTCTCTCCCAGCGTAAGTTTTACACCCGCTGGAGAACAATACAAGGTCGCATGCAAACGTTTAAGCAAATCCAGGCCCAAAAGATTTTCACCACAACCAGTAGTCAAAATCAACGGAGCTTCTAGCTCACGGGGCCCAATTATAAGGGGCAAAGGACGCGACACTGGATTGCTAACAGGGGCGCCAGAGAATCCAACGGAAACATTTGTTAAGCCAGACAAAGGTGCGCCAGGGAGTTTCGAATGCTTCATGGAACTTTTCGCTGCACCAGTGTCCAACAGAAAAGGCTCAACGACGCCCGATGTAGCAACTGCGACGTAAGGCCCTCTCTGATCAACCGGAACTGATACCACTCCCTCTCCTTGTCTATGGCTGTCCTAGTAAGTACTGTCATCAATTCCCTGATCGACGTAATAATCGTCTACATTGTACTGCGCAGATCGTCCTTGCGAGGATCCACGTTGATCAAAACAATTATCGGAATTTGATGAGTTATCTGAACGGTCATTCTGAGCACCACGACCTCTTCCACGTGACGTCTGCTGTGAACCACCACGACCCCCTCTAGATGAACTACCCCTATTACGTTCGTTCAGAACAGGACAATTGAATTTGATATGTCCCTCCTGTCGACAATAGGCACATTGATTGTATCCTAATGAAGATCTTTGAGAAGAGGAGTCATTACGAGTTTGTAATCGATTCGATTGCGGCTGTGATCGATTTTGTTGCAAAGTATTCTGATTCGAACGTGGAGGATACGCTTGCTGCAACAACACTTTAGTTTTAAGTTCTTTCGTCTTTTTATCAGCACGGTCACTTTCTTCTTTCTCTCTATTCTCATAATACTGTGCCGTAGCCAGTATTTGAGCCGAGGTAGAAACGGCCCACGCACTTTCTGAATTCTTCAATTTATTGCTCAAATCGGGCAATAAGTTCGAAACAAATTTATCCACGAACAACCTTTGGCCACCCTCAGTACTCATATCCTGACCACTATGATCGATGAATGCCTCCTCAAACCTCGTAAAGAAGTCGGAGACACTCTCGTCCTTTTTTTGTTTACAAGCTGACAGTTTGTCCCAATTCACCCTCATAGCTGGCATAAGAGTTTTCATTAACGTTATTATTCTTTGGGGGAGAGCAGTAATGAGTTGTTCAGGCTTAGCCCCGCCAACTTGTCGCGTATCGGCCGCAATAAGAGCAGCCCAATCGCCACCTAATTCATTTGGATGATTCTCCTGACGAATCTTAGCCCATACCGGTTGAGGCACAACATTGCCGAACAACATGTCGATATCGGCAAGATTCATTATCGTAGCGTCCACGAGCTGCGATAATTCTTTATAGTACCCAGCAGGATTTTTGCGAGGGTCAGGCAAAGATTGCTTTACCTGTAACACTTCTGATCGTTTCCATGGGAGATGTATCCATACTCTCTGGAAATGCGGCAGAATAATAGGAACAGCATTAGCATCACCTGGCATCCATACCGGTGGAACTTCCCGCATGGGAAATTGACCAGACTCATCTGGCTGTCTTCCAATATCCTCAACAAACAAGGCTTGAGGTATAGGAGTAGGACGAAAAGATAGCAGCCGCTCAACAGCACGTCGAACATTGGTATCCACTATCAGTCCAGTCGAGAACTGAAGCTGTAGATCAGACAAAGCGGTCAACACCTCGTCAGGTGCATCGGCCGATATCTGATCACGCAAAACCTTACACATTTCTTCGAACACGTATCGTTGTGTCGGTACAGTGAATTGACAAAATGTATCAAGTACGATACGTGGCGGATTTCTAAGAGGGTGTGTCATCCAACCCATCGCCATGTTGTATAGCGCAGCACGTTCCCTGTTACCGGGAAGCTGACTACGTCTCTGAGGACCATCAGAACCAGCGGACCCAAGAACAGGTCCAAGCGAATGAAAGAAACTAGCTGCAATAGGAGAATTACGACTACGAGTAGAGGGAGAAATATAGGACACAGGACTAACAAGAGAAGGAGTAGAGACAGAAGCAACAACAGGAGTTAATAAAGCAGGAGCAGTAGCGGGAGCAGGAGTATGTGGAAGCGGAGGAGCAGTAGGGATAGCAACAGGCAAAGGAGCAGGAACAGTCGGAAGAACGGGTGCAGGTTGAGGAACAGGCAAAGGGAGAATAGGTGCAGGAACAGGTACAGGAGGAACCACAGGAACTGCGGTACCCTGTACATACGGAGGTGGCGATTTCATAAGATAAGACATTAAAGGATCCTCAACTGCGTCTTCCTTCTTTTCCGACTCAGTAAGCAAAACAGGATAACACTTATCTATAGACATACGCTGTAGCCTATCAAACACTTCCTTTTCCTTAACCTCCTTGTCACGCTGGAACTGCTCTGCTTTCTTTACAATGGTGGCAACACCATCTCTCTGATTTCGTTTAGTCTGTCTGATTTCTTTCTGTCGGGCTTCTTTACGCCACAACCGAAAGGCATCAAACATGGCCGGCCTTGACTTTTTCTCGAATAATTTAGCCTCTAGGTTATCTAGGATCGGGGTCTCAAAGCTACCATGAGGTGGCCAACTAAGGACACCGTCCTTCTTTGTATAACGAATCCAATAATCATTAAAAGTAATCGGGCCTAGCCCATGTTTACTGTACAGTTCATAAGTCGGAGTTCCAACCGGAGGTATCGGACACGAGTCCTCCAGTCGGGAATCCTCACCACAAGGTCTGAAACAACTGAACAAAGTACTACGACCAGGCATCTTGCACACTAGCCGAGTTTCACAAACTTCAAGGGTTACGGGATTTACCAAGTCCCAGCAAGAAGCACAAACCCTCGGTTTTTGGCGGCTGCAGTCGTCAAACAACACAACAAAGTACGCTAGCAAAGTGTCACCGACAAAAACACTCACACAGCGTCAACAAAAAAACACTTGCTAAAGTGTCAACAACTAAGGACTCTGGGAGCGACCCACAAATACTTAACTCAAAGATCGATGGCGTCACCAGGAAGGCCCGTCAATCGTCTCGCTATACCAAGGTCTACGCCAGGCGCCAAAACAGGTCTACAGTCAGGGCAGCAGTCCGTCGCAGCCGTCAGGAGGCGGGAATCTTCGCGGGAAAAGTCTTCGGGCCACTTGTTTCGACAACAGGATCGATGAAGCGGAGTGCACCTTCCCTCGGAGATTTCACACGAAGTTCCTCACGATCGTCGGGCTTGGACCGGTACCACTGATGCAGCCCCACGTTGGGCGCCAACTGAAGGACTGGGTTTTATTACCACCCAGCGGTGCCAGGGGACAACACCTGAAACCTTCGTGGGTTACCTGTTCCGGCGTACGAATGACAGAGACACGGGACACTTCCTTCGGCGTCAAAGATTAAAGGTTTATTTACTGCAGGGAACACAGAAGTCACGACAAGTACAACACGTGCAACTTGGGGAGACTGCTTCAAATTGGTTCTGTGGATCGCTCCTTTTATACAGAATTTACCCATAGGACAACGTGATACACAAAGGTTTACAACCCGGTTCCCACAATTATCCCCCAGAGGGGTCGCTTAAGTCACTTTGATACACACAGGGTCCGGAACATAAGTGCGGAAACATTTGGCGGTTCCCAACTGTAAAAACCCATCTTCCCAACATTAGTGCATTCCAATCGACAGTAAAACAGATCGAAATAGGGACGAAAACAGGTGTAGAGGAAGATGGAAACAGTGGGGGGATCGGAAAGGGTGTAAAAGGGGAGGTATCGGGAAACACGAGATACAGGCATCAAAGGGACGTGCCTAATGAGATGCACGGCTAAGACAATACACCGACACGGCGAGATGAGCCTCGAGCGGGCCATCTGCCTTACAGTATCATCCCCCTCGTCATAAAGACACTTACAAAGAACATGTGTCTTCCGCAAATATCTTGGGAGTCCCAGGGTCGCGAAGCGGACAACGTCCGTTCGCTGGCTACTTGAGGGCAAGAGACAAAATGGATGCCGTATCTAAGATGGAACCCGTGGGTACAGATGAAAAACCCACATAACAAATGAACGGTTTAAGTTAGCACAGCGAAACTGCGCACAATTACTAAACTCGTCATTTGCGGTTCATAGATACCAAACTCGATCATATTCGTGCGAGTCAGAAAAAACACCACTTACAATTGTCACGGAACCTCAGGGAGAGGACACGTTGACAATCCAGTTGTTTCTTCACCCTCAATTTGACTTCCTCCACAAACGGCTAATGATTACATGTACAGAATGCTGATCATGACATGTTTATTCAAATCCATCATATGCCACCACTGCCTTTTAAGCACTATAAATAAGAGTTTGTACTATTTCCAAATATTATAATACTCAACTTCTCAAACAAGGAATAGTGGCAGACTGAGTCTGCCTTGCCAGGATTCAAACTAGTGACTTGAAGATCACTGCCTATTTCGTGGTTTCAAGTATAGCTCACTGAGCCACCTATGCATTCATTCATCCATCTGTCTGTACATCTCCACATGTGTCTGCGTGTGACTGCTCATGTATTGTCTGACTGTATCTGTGTTTGTGTGTGTTGTGCCCTTGAGTACCTGTATATTTGGTGGTGTGTGTGTACGAGTGCCTGTAGGTCTATTTGCCTGGTTGCATGGTAGCTGAATTTTCTGTGGCGTATGTCTGTGTTAATGTCTGTGTGCCCGTGTGTGTGTTACAGTGTTTGCAGTTGTACATAGATGTGTAATGGACTTTGAATGCGTGCATGTCCGTTGTGTGTCTCTGTGTGCACGCACCATCCAAATGCTACATCTGTTAGTTGCGGTCAGGATTCTCTGCTATGTGTAGCTCACCCTTCTTCTTTCTCGGCCCTCGGCACGAGTGAGGCTGCAGTATGCCATTCTAGATGCCCTAATCCCTAAATTCACCCATTAATCTGCCGGCTGAAGTCGAAATGTCACACTTAATTACGTCCGGCAGAAAATATCTCTTTCCTTTGTAGGTCAACACAGGCGATATTTTTGGAACTGATCAGACTGCTCTTGTCTCAGCTTAATACAAAGGAAGGTTATTTACCGTGTTTCTGTCTGCAAAGGGTTAGTGTGATGGCCGAGTTTCTTTTTTTTTTTTTTTTATAAAACATTTTTATTATTTGCGGAATACAACATCTGCATTTATGACAACAGGCACCTAGTCACTTTACATTAGACCAGTAGGAGTTGTGTCATCAATTAGTTAGCTATAGAGCATGTGCAGTTGAACACAAAATAATTAGGTAGTGCATCAGCATTCAAGATAACAGTTACCTTTCCCGATTGACGTTTAGCTAATCACTAGCCGAGTTTCTTTTTAAAGGAGTCTGCACATGGAGGCCTTTGCTTTAGTGGCTGTGTTGCAGCAGCTGCTGCCTGGTGAAAGCACACTGGGCACTGAACGCGTACTTGCACGCTACAACTCATCCAGCCAGTGGGCTCCAATTTTAGAACCTACTAAAAAAAATATTTTCCTTTCCTTTTAAAGTAGGTATTGTATTTCAGAACTGAAGGCGTAACAACTCTAATTAGCCGGCCCTAAATTCCTCGTGCTGAGCAAAGTGAAGTGAACTCTGTCCGAGTGGGGAGATGGCGTAAAGCAGTTTGGCCCGTTTCTGTAAAATTGGTATTTAGTCTTCCAGCAGTAGTTAAAATACATTTGGCACCTGTTCCTCTCATCACCTGCGACCTCTGTGTCAGTTTGAGGTACCTGTAACTGTGGTCACCAAGTACAAAATACGGGTGCTGGGTGCGCGCCAGTGGACCATAAAATCATGTTGAAGACGGTTTATTTCGAGAGAGTATCTGTATGTAACTCCTTGTGACATGACGCGTCATACACTAAATATGACGCATCCATCATGTCGCAAGGAGGTCGCACTAAGAAGTAACGCATCGCTATTTTCACGCAGCGTTGAGTCACTTCTCAGAAATAAGACCCGTCAGTATTTCTGACGTATCTGTAGGTGCAAAAGTGACACATTGCTGGGGTGTGGCTGAAAACAGACGCAACTCCAGCAAAGTGTCCTTTCACATCGAGCAAGCCCCATGTGAAAGGGCCTGTGTCAGTCTTATGCCTGCTTTGAGGCAGGCGTATGATATTGACGCAATGGCGCCCTAGAGGTTGTGCACTGTAATCTCATAAATTTCAATGCGCCACTTCTGTGAGACTTTTTGCGGGGAACGTCACACCCGGCATACATTATACCTGGCCCAGGTATAATGTGGCGCAGGGGTTTATAAAGTGACGCATCTAGGCAGATGCGACACTTTGCAAATAGGGCACAACATGGCACATTTTTTACGCTGCCGGTGCGTCACAAAAAAGGTACGCATCGGCAGCGTAAAAGTGACGCAAGGCCTTATAAATAAGCCTGAGTCTGTCATGAAATGTACAATGACCTGTGGTATTTCCCTGGACAAATCCCCCCAGATATTACCAGGTGGAATTTCCATAGGGGAATCGAATCAGAAATGTGCGGTGAATGCACTACTTGCTTCATTTCTCATTCTAACCTTCTAAATGTTGATGCTGAGGCCTAATTGTGATTCCATTTTGTGTGTTGTACTGGTGCAGAAGGGGGTCTGTGCGTTTTCTTTGTGTGTCTTAAGCACATACAATAACTAAAAAAATCTCTGAGTTAATGCATGTTTTGCATACATTAAAGGTCAGAAGCTCCAAGGTGCAAGTACTGCCCGGTACTCCGCGCTCTGAGCCGTATCACAATACCTTTCTCTGTGGCGCACTGTTATTATTTTGAGCCCTTTTCATAGTTCTTGCCACTATCGTTTGAGGATACTTCCAGTGCTTATGTTTTGCTGCCAGCTATCATGCCTGTACTTTGTAATTTTGTATGTTTGAGCAGTTTTTTCTCAATCTAAAGAACTGTCCTCTGAGGAGGTATTCACTGAGATGGCGAGGATGGAAACTGTTGTGCAGGAGTAGGCAGTTCTTGACCCTTGGTTTCTCCTGTGTCCTATTTCTGAATGCACCCATGCCAGTTATAATATTGAAATCCAGGAATACCAATTCCTTTTTGCTGATAGTCTGAGTGAACTTAAGATACTTGTCCTGTTTGTTCAGCCAGTGTAGGAAATTCCTTCTTATGTCTTTATCGCCCTCCTATATGACCGAGACATTGTCTATATATGTTTTCCACAATTTTATGTGATTGAGATAGGGGTTCCGGGGGCATCTTTAGATGGTGGACAAAGAGACCAGCAGTGCTCGGCATGAAGGCGTGAAGGTGCTGCCCATGCTGGTCCCTTGTTTCTGTAGGTGCAATGTCCATTCAAATTAAAAAAGTTGTGAGCTAAGGCCCATTTGCAACACTCCATCACCACATTTCTGGGTGTTTGATAATCCCAATTCACCACAAAGAGCATGTCTTCGATTATGTTCAGAGTCTCATTGTGAGTGGGGCTTGTTTAAAAGCTCTCAATGTCACGTCTCATTAGTAAGTCAAACTGGGTAGTTCTTATGAGGCCTAAAACGTCCATGTTGTCTTTGAGATAGTTGTTGGTGTTTTGAACTAGCAGCCTTAAGAAGGCGTCGGGAAATCCATATAGCGGGTCTAAAATAGAGCCTATCCCAGACACTATAGGTCACCCTGGTGGGCTTACCACGTTTTTGTGTATCTCTATGATCATATAGAAATATGGGGTGACTGGGGTTTTATTTTTAAGGAACACTCCCTCTTTTTCTGAAATCCAGTCATGTGCAAGGGCTCGTACCATCATGTTGCCTATTTGTGTTCTCAGAAACTCAGTTGGATCAGTGAGAAGAACTTCATATTTCTCTCATCATTCAGGAGCCTCAGACATTTTTTTCTGATATGTCCCTGTTGTTTGTAGGGCGATTGCTCCCCTTTGTCAGCTGGCTTGATCACCATGTTTTTGTCATCAGCCAGTTCTTTGATGGATATCTTTTCCTCCCTGGTTGTAATGTGAAAGGTCTTAATGTTGTTAGGGTCAATTCCCTCTATTTCTTTCAGGACTGCCTTTTCAAAGGCCAGTATTTCTACTGACGTGGCCGGAGGGGTGAAGGTGCATTTTACTCTCACATCAGTATCCCCCTGGGTGTCGCTGATCTGTGGTTTGCCTTCATAGAAGGCCCTCAGTTTGGGTTTCCTGTAGAATTCATTGATTTCACAGCTGAGTTTGAATTTGTCCAATGTGTCCATAGGCACAAAACCTAAGCCTTTCTCCAAAACCTGCATCTGTGCAGTGGAGAGGTTTCTGTCAGTCAGGTTGACCACTAGACTAGTCAGTTGCTGGGAGCCCTTGTTGGTTACTCGAGTTTGGTTGTGTTTCCTTTGTTATTCTCCTGGTGGTCACCCTGACCTGTTCTTGCACAGGCCCCACTGTAAATGATTCCCGGTGGTGTAACAAAACTTGAGAAGACCTGCCTGCAAAGTACACGGAGGGGGCCACCTCCCCAGCTCACCACCTAACACTTTTTCTGAGGGGGGGGCCTGTAGCTTGGGGCCCCCACGCCGCGGGTGCTGCAGGAGCTCATGTTATGCCACTACAGATTCTTCCTCTTCATCCTGTCCCTTGGGCATCCCTGGCCCACCTCATAAAAAGGCATGGGCTGATTACAGGGGTAATTCGGGTAAGGGGCGTAAGGCAGTTCCCAGTGTTCAAATGTAGGTGGGTGCATATGGAGTGGTGATGGTGGACCATAATAGAAGGGCTTAGGGTAACATTGGTGGGCCATTGTATTTGCCCCATTTCCTCCCCTTTCCATACCCTGATCTAGTATCCCTCCTGTTACTTCTTCTGCAGTAATATCTGTTGGTACTCAAACCTGTCCCTGCAATCTATGCTACATGGGGATGACAACTGGAAAGGTTAAGACAAGGACCTGCGCACACTGCCATAATCTTAGGTGTGGACATTCTACTACCAAATGTCAACCCACTTTATTGAGATGAGACACACAGCACAGCACTACAAGTGGTTTGTCCTCAAACACCTGACAGAATCAGTAAACTACGAGTCCAAATTGTTTGAGAAAGAACAACTCACTTTATTTCACGTGTCACTTGCGCTGTTCACCTGCTACACGAGCACACATGTGCACACGAATGCTTGGTTTACAACCACATACAATATAAATAGTGCTGATATAACAATTGCTGACTAAATACAGACCATTTTATACGTTTCCTCCAAATTTTTGTGGTCTGTCTTTCTTACCTTTGTACTGCAATTTATTGTTTCTCTTCACAAAATTGTCTATTAATTGATTACCTGTAGAGACATTTTTGATTTGTTATACTTGATCTACCCGGGTCTCGACTGTGTTTATGGGTTATCACCTCTAGTTTATTCTCCTGCACCACTATTGTGCAGCGTGAATTAGTTCACTAGTTATGACACAATGAGGTGGTAATCAGAATCTGTTTTAACAACATGTGCTTGGAGCAATGTTTATCTATGTGTTGATTGAAATATGTTTCTCTGCCATATCTTTGGCAGACTAACCCTCTCATGATTATATATTGCAGATTACAAAATAGTGAATACCAAGTAGGTATAATCACCTTCTTATATGCAGCATGCAACGTTTTGAGTGACTGAAGCCTCTATAACGGTTTCTCCACGTAAGATATCCACGCCTAATTTGCATACTTTTTCCAACATCCTGGGGATTTTAAAGGTACCCAGTGTTTGTGGATCCCGCTGGAGTGGGTATAAGAAAATAGCCAAAATATAGCTACATTTGAATTTTTTGGGCGAAAATGGACTCCGAAAAAAGTCCTTGTTTTATTTTTGCCCAAAGATGGCACCAACTAACGGTTTTCAGTGCTAAAGTCATCATTTTCCAGCTTTTAGGAACATGCAGAGCTGAATGAAAATTCTTTTTTTATCACAGTTGTGGCATTTTTTATAGTGGTAGTCCATTTTTCCTAATTTTTGTAACTTCAACCTACTTCCAGTTTGTGGTGGAAACACATGGGTGATCTCAGAAAACTATATATTTCTGAAAAGTAGACATAATTCTGAACACCAAATATGGAGTTTGGGAGCAGTGGTTATTTGTACATCTCTAAATTTGTGGGTAGCCATACTAGCATGGGATTCAGAGAGTATTTTTCCAAAATAATTCTTTCTTACACACTGGCTTACATTTGGAGGACACAATTGCAAAGAAATCCAATATATCATAACAAATGTTCCACTATTTGGTGTTCCTACTTGCTGCCCAATTAAAACGATACCTCACTTGTGTGGGTAGGCCTAGTGCCCAAGGGCCCAAATCGCAACATGGCCACATCATACTTTCCACTGAAAACTGACCTTTTTTTACAATGTGGGCAGCTGTGGATTTTGGGCCTTAGCTCAGCTGCCACCTAGGGAAACCTTGCAAACCTGCATATTTTTGAAAACATGACACGTAGGAGAATATAGTGCGGGTGGCATGCATGGCTGTCTCCAGGTTTTCTTACCCAGATGCCCTTGCAGACCTCAAACTTTGGCTAAAAAACACACTTGAGTCACATATTCAGAACACCCACAGTTTTCACATGTTTTCCGATAACGACAGTACCCCACTTGTGTGGATGGACCAAGGGACGGCCACACAAAGGCCCTAAAGCCCTGCGTGAATAGATCAGCGATGGAGGTAGCTGGTAGTTTTCCATGGTGGTGGCTGAGCACGGTCCCAAATACCACAACCACAAATATTTTTGAAAACTAGACAACCAAGGGATTCTGAGGCGGTGTGCTTCATGGATTTCACAAGGTTTTCTTAATTACAATGGCCTGTAAGCCGCAAACTTTACCTAAAATCATCAATTTTTCTTATATTTCTCTGATGATTACATTATACAGACTTCTTTATTTCTTTACAAATTAGCCGGTGTGGGTTTCTCTCTTCTGGTTTAAAGAGATGGATTCATTAATTAGGGAGCTGATTTGGGACTGAGGCCAGCAGTGTATTTTGTTGGCAAAACTTAGGAGTCCCTTTGCCGAGGGTGGTCTGGGAGTACCCGACTATGAGCTGTATTTCCTGGCAACACTGCTACAGTGAATTGTATATTGGCTGGATGTGGGGGGGGGGGGATGATGATTATGATACGAGATTTATATAGCACACAGCTACTCAAAGAGTGTCCCGTGGCTAAAATCAAGGCTACCTGCACAACATTGATTGCCCTGCTAAGCTTGTTGAAAGCGATACCAAAGGGGATGATGGACGGAGCGCTTGAGCAAATCAAACACTCACCCCCAGTCAACTGACCTGGGTTTAATCCATCATCATTCTTTAGCTCACTCCACCACCCCAGTTCAGACATGGCCATATGCAAATCAGTCTGACCCTGTGCCTCATGGGAACAGTCCAGACCGAACTACCAAGCCATGTCTTCCCTGGACTGGAAACAAGCATCCTGGGACCGGTTTCTGACTAATCAGCCATCATCAGCCAGGCTAGCTTGAATCCAGTGGCATAGTGAGCAAGGGATCCACATCTGGGCATACCCTGCTAAATTAGGACGAACAAAGCGTTATGAACCCGAAACCGGTCCCAGGATGCTTGTCTCCGGTCCAGGGAAGACATGGCTTGGCAGTTCGGGCTGGACTGTTCCCATGAGGCACAGGGTCAGACTGATTTGTAGACTCTTCAGGTGTTTAACGCACCTGAAGAGTCCTTTGTCATTCTTCCGGCCGAGCTGCCCACCACATGGGGACTCGAAGGTCCAAAACCCCAGGACCCAACAAGTGGTGACAAGGCAACCTCACCCTCCAGAACACCGCACAGGCAGCAACCACATGTGCAGTCGGCACCACCAGCTATCATGGGAAACATGAGCCCTGACTGCGACCCAATGCCCTAGCTATGAAAGACCCATTTTCACAGACTTCTCTGCTCAGGGGATCCCAGCCACACTTGCCTTCACCCATTGCACTGAACCTATGCTGCCAGGTCCAGCGCCCCTATCATAAGTGGCCCACATTTCACCAAAACGCTTGCTGAACTGAACCAAGGCCACATGGGCCCCATACCTCCTTGTGCTGTACACACATCACCCAGACAAGAGCCCCTGCTGTCTCAACCTCACCACAATTCAACATTGGCGCTGCATGAGCATCCCCATTGCCACTCTTAGCAAGTACTGTACTCTCAGTGGTATATCAATTCCAGGCACTCGACTAGCAGTACCCACCTACTGCGTTCCCCAGGAGTGACTGCAAGTACTCTACAATACTCCCAATCATGGCTCATATTCCAGCAGTTGAACCTTTTGTCATTGAAGAAGGCGCCTCAATACAGGCTCCCCGGTGGAAGTTGTGGGTCGGACGCCTTAATTTGTTCTTTATGTCGAGAGGAGTAAGAGAAGATAGGAAGAGGGCAATGCTCCTCCTTCTCACAGGGGAGCCATCTCACATAATCTCCATGAAGCTGGACCACCTTATACCTACAACATGATGGTTGCAGCCATCATTACTCATTTTGAGACTATGGCGATCCCGGACTATGAGCGTTTTCTGTTTTGCCAAGGTTGTCAGGAGCCCGAAGAGTCCATGGACAGTTTTCATGCAAGGCTCAAGGACCCAGTGAGCAACTGTGGATTCGCTGATGAGACAGTGAAGATCCAGGCTCAAATAATTCAAAGATACATCTCTGAGGGAGCAGATTCAGGAAGTCCCCGGAAAGTCGGTACCGGATATTCTTACGCTAGGGCGATTTAAGAAATTATTGACGGCCAGAGTATCTCATACTGAGAGCCAGTGTTTCACAATCCAATAAAAACAGAAACACTGGACCTGCCTGCCCAGACCCTGGGAAGAGACAAAATAATAGGATGCCCACCACAGTGGCACCCATGTGAATACTGTGGAGGCTCAGCCCACCGCCTGTCACACAGCCTGGCCTGAGGAAAGAAGCGTGCGGTCTGTGGCAAATTACACGATTTCACAAAAGTCAGCAGATCCAGACACTCGCGTAAAGGAAAGAAAGCAGCAAATGTAAACACAGTGGAGCTAGGGAACACAGACATCAATAAAGAGGAAGACATGGACGATGATGATCTCAACGCAACAGTGCACACTGTCTTGGTGATAGGCCACAGTGCACAAATGACCATGCAGCATCGAGATGCACAGTTAGCGTAGGAGAGACAGAAGCCCTTGCTTTCATTGACACAGGAGCCTTGATTAACATTATGGCCAATGACATCTACGCCACACTAAAACCAGCCTTACGGCTCACCCTGTCATGGATTAATGACTTTGCATATGGACAACAGGTACCCCTGGTGATAGCAGGGCAATTCACAACCATGATCTCTAACAACCAACGAGAAGCGTCACCCCAGTATAGGTGACTAATACAACATTAGGGATGCTCCTGAGTGATACCACGGCAAAATACCTTGACCAGATCCAGTTTGCATTCAAAGTGCATGCAACCTCAATAGACTACCTCCTACAGGAGTTCCAGGAATTCTTTAACAGCATTGAGTGCTTAAGAGACCAGATGGTCTCATTTCACATAGACTGCTCCGTACAACCGGTGACATATATCGGCGCATCACAGGAGAAGTGTGGCTCAACGGTTAGAGGCGGCAGACCCGAAGGCAGAGGTCGGCCCGGGACCAAGGTTCAATTCCCGACGAGGCCGGGTGCAGGACCAATGTCAGCGGGCCTGATAAATCTCGCCTCGGCGCCACTCTAACCATGGGGTCCCATGCTGCAACTCTGGGCAAAAGCTTGCTTAATCTCCACTCCGGCCCCATCACCGCCGGGGATGCCTAGCTGCACCTTGGGGATGCCCAGTAAAGGGACCATCTCACTGGGAAAGCCAGGATGGGTTCCCCAGTGGTACAGCGCTGGGACGCTCCAGGGTAACCACGCGCTCTATAAATCCAACATTCATTCATTCACATCCCAATTGAGACCTAAAGTGGAAGCAGGACTACAAAACTGGAAGATGCAGGCATCATCGAAATGAGGGACTGACCTACATCCTGGGTTTCAACCATAGTAGCCAACTGCAAGCTGAAAGAACCTAGGAAAATCTGGCTGGGTGTCAACATGCGCCTCCCAAATACAGCCATCAAACAGGAGCGCCTCCTAACACCCACCGTTAATGATATCTTCGGGTAGCTAAGCGGAGCAGGGTAGTTCTCTAAAATGGACCTTCAGTCTGGATACCATCAGCTGCTGATAAACCCTGACTCCCGCAACATCACCAACTTCTCCTCACACACGGGTCTTCGGCACTATAAAAGGATTCACTTTAAAACAGCCACACCGGAAGACACGTTCCAATGCACAAAGGAAGCTCTGTCCGCAGACCCAATGCTTGTATACTTTGATCCAGGAAAATCATCCGCACTAACTATAGATGCTTGCCCTGCGGGCCTGGGTTCAGTTCTATCACAGCAGAAAGCCTGAGGAACCTGGGCATCAGAGGCATGTCCCAGTCTGGCACCAACAGAACAACAGTATTCCCAGGTAGAAAGAAAGGCCTCCGCAGTACACTAGGGGTGCGGACAATGTAATCATTATGTATATGGGCATCCTTCCAAATATACAGAAACCACAAGCCTTTGGTACCGCTGTTCAAAGTTACCACATCTCAACCACCTCAGTGCATTGAAAAATGGGTGCCCCCCACTGCAGGAATGCAACTTTCAGTTGAAATACCAGCCAGAGTCATCCAACCGGTTAGAATACCTATGCAGGCATCCTAGAGCCGCAACTGCTAGAGAAGAACAGGAAGCAGTAGAGACTGAGAAATATGTAAAATGAGTAATGGAATGATCCCCACTGCTCACAGTCTTACTAGTAGACATTCAGGAAGCAACAAGGCTTGAAGAATGCCTACAACTGGCGCTCGAAGCCGTGACCACAGGGCAATGGGAGAACCTCAAAATGCACTGGACCAGACGCACACTAGAGGTGCAAACAACAATACAAGTGCTTTACAATAACCTCCACAACTTAGCTCAAGGGGCAGAAGGGTGCCTCTTGCAAGGCCCAAGAATAGTGATCCCGACGAGTTTGGCAACACGGATAGTGCAGTTAGCTCATGTGGGACATCAGGGTCCGGTCAAGACAAAAAGCAGGCTTTGAAGCAAAGTTTGGTTCCCTGGACTAGACAAGTCTGTCAAGGCCATGGTGTGAAGATCCTCCAGCACCTATTGTGACCGAAGACAGACCCAGCATGCCATAGGTGTGTGCAACCATGGGTTATGGCATCCTACCAAGTGGATGACACACTTTAGTAGGCATTGATGACTATTCCAAATACCCAGAATTGGAATCATCACCAGCCTAAGCACACAGGAGGTCCTGCTGAAACTGGAAAAAATAATTGCCACTCATGGAATAGTGAAAGACCTCCGCACAGACAATGGGCCCCTGTTTCAGAGCCAAGAGCTGGAAGAAAACCCCAGGTCATTGAACATCACACACAAAAGGATAACCTTGACATACCCGCACGCCAATGGTGAAGCGGATAGATTTATGAGGACTCTTAAACAAGACAATTTGAACCATGTAGACGAGTGGATACCCCCTGGAGTGGACCATCTATTCCTTCCTAAGAGAATATCGGCGAACACCTCATGCAACTACTAGCCAAGCCCTGATCCAAATGTGCATGAAGACAATAGTGCAGGATGTGAACCCTCACCACCCAGACCTTCAACTTGGACTCATTGATGACCGGAGAGTACTACAGATGCAGGATGTCTGCAATACACAAATCAACATATGCAGCAGGGCCAAGGAGTCAGGAATACAAGCAGGGGACACTGTTCTGGTCAAAGATCGGCACCCAGGCAACAAACAACATATACCATTTGAACCACACCTGTGGCAAGTGCAAAGTATCATTCATCTGGAAATTGCTCCTAACCTGGCACGAAAGGGAGCCACAAGGGGGACACGAGAATTACTGTACAAGAAGAGAAGTTACAGAGAAGGCAGTGAGAGCAATTTGGTACAAGCAGAGAACACCAGCAGAGAAGGAGGGCCCTAAGCAGCAAGAAAGAAGGAAACCTGGCCACCGGAGGTCTACTTGAGACAGAATCCAGGCCGCTATGGTCTGAAGAGGTGTGGCGCCGCGGCTAGGGCGACTGACTCCGGAATCTGGGGATCACGGTTCGATCCCCGTGGCCGGCGGCAGATTAGCCCAGCACCATGTGACTCTGGGCAATAGCTTGCTTAATCTTCCCAACGGCGCCTAGAGACCCTTACGGGTGATTGTGCGCTTTACAAATGTGGATTATTATTATTATTATACGAAATCCCAAGCCATCTGAGAGACTGTATGAGTTATGCATGATTCGAGAGTTTGTGATCATTGTGGTTCAGTACGTTAACTCCTGTTGTTACGTTGGTGGGAGGGATGTTGCGTTGATATGGTGCCATCCCGGAGTGAAGGGTATGCACCATGTAGTTTGTTACAGGAGGGGGAAGAGCCCCTCATCAAGTAGCAAGTTACCTTGCAGGCATAGACACTGTGATCTAGTCTTTGCCACGTCAGGGAATCCACAAATAAGGGCAACCCGAAGGGCTCAGCAGTTGTTTAACGCACCTGAAGAGTCCTGTGTCCTTTTTTCATTCGAGCTGCCTTAGTACGGGTAGATTCGCGACCCAAAGCCCCAGGGCCCAACACATACCTGAGCTTACCTGAGGGCCATGGGAGATTTAACCAGGGTGTGAACGTAGGAAAGTACCTGAAATGGTTACACTTTTGGATATCAATATAAATGTATTGGGCATATATATAAAAGAAGTGCTACATTATTCACATAACAGGTTAAGACCTGCTGCTGTTGATATTTTGGTTTTGCCTTTTGGAACCTCATTAGAAAAGGACCGTCTGCTGATTCAATTCATCAGGGAATGAAAGGAGCTAGTATTAATCATGAGCAAAATCACCCATATATTATAGAGAGAACAACTTTAAGTGTGACCAAGATAACGTCAGTGTCCAGTGTAAAGAACTTTTCTTTTGACAGAGGTCTTAGTTCCATGTCATGTTCCAACCCTGGATTTGAGGCCTGCTGCAACACCCATGTCCTTTGGAAAAATTCTTCTTTGGAAATCATTTGACCTGACCGGTATTACATTCAGACCTCTCTCACTACCTACCTAATGTTGCTACCACAAGTGTCCATCAGGTTGCAACAAATATGTTAAGAAGTAACCTTTTTGCAGAGGAAAGGCAGTGTTTGAATGGCACAAATATAATTCTACTGGGAGCTTAGAAAATGCTCAGACTGTTGCTGCAACTTAACCCCCAGAAAGAACAGCTCTGGCTTCCAGCGACCATGGAGACATCACCCCTTAATTAATGTTCGAGCCCGACCTCGACAAACTGGGGTTGCAACTTTGCACTGGTGCAATAACAGTTGCTAAGAAACCATAAATCTGGCAAAATGCAGTGTGACAAGGAGAACATGAGTATGACTGACACCCAGCAGTGTCTGTCAAAAAGAGCAACCAAATAGCTCTCACTGTGAGCCCGGCCCCTTCTGCACCCTGAGCTTTTAACAGTGTCAGAGTGATACTTCTGCCAAGAGAGGTTGGACCTGGGAATAATCCCTGTCATCAAACAATGATGCTCACTATACGCTTCAGCCAACTTCCTCTTTCTAGAAAGGTTTTCTGGGCTTCCTCTTTCTCCAACTTCCTCTTTTCTACAATCTTTCTTATCCTTTTCTACATTTATGTCTTATGTGTATAGTAAACCTTTGTCGCATACCTGTGACTAGTCTCTTTAAATGATGTGGTTCCTCTTTAATGGAATGTTACGCACTTCCTGTTTAAAATATGTGGGACATGCCACAATTATTGAACGTTAATAGAAAATCGAATATAATTTCCATACGGAAAATGCCATGCATTTGCATAGTTATTAAAATACCTGTAAATGTTCATCAGTAACACACTTGCTGTAATTATTTTCAATACTTAACACATTCCCTATGTATGCAAATAAACAGTTCGGCATCTTGGGCTGTAACACCAATAATCATTATGCAAAGGGGTAGCCAGAAAAATTAACAGATCATTCTCTACGCCTTCACAATTTTTCACCTTGTAAACCATCATTGATAAAGCTGATACGATCACTGCCTTTTATTACAAAACTAACTAAATTAGAGCAGATTAAATTATATATGCATATTTGTCTTGAGACGGGGCTCGCTCATCTTATCATTACACTTAATGCTCCATGCAAATAACTGTTTACCTTTTATACTCCAGGAATCACAATACTCTTTGGGGCATATTCTCAAGGACTTATCGCCGAGTTATCGGAACTTTAGCGCAGCAAAAGTGGCGAAAGAATTATCGCCCCATTCTTAAGCTGGTGCAAACTGCTGATAAAGGCAGTTTTCCAGCGATAGCTTCCACAAAAAACATCCCCACGGATGACAGCGACAACTAACACTAATGATATGCAGAGTAGGTGTTCCCTTGCATCGCAGTGTTTTTTGATTTTGCTAATGTTTTTTTTTTTACTTTTGTAGTGATTTTTCCCGCCTGACGTGTGTGAATTACAGGCGTGGCGAAGATTGTCGCTGATTTTTTTATCGCGGTTGGACCCATCGCAACTTTTTTCACATTGGGGTTTAGATTTTTATTGCCGTCCCGGTGACTTTATCACACACATTTAACATGGTATCGGGAAACTTTTGCATGTTACTGCTGTGTTGCGAATAGGACCTTAACACAGAGAGTTTTTCCCGCGATAGACGGCGATAAGAAACATTGCGTTAACTGATTTTGGCTCTGATTATCCCACGTTCTTGAGAATATCCCCCCTTTAAGTATTACAGAACAGTGGTGGAATGTGTAGGGACACACTGCACACAAAGATACAGCTGTGCTTTCTTGTAACAGACAATGGCAGAATCGCTTGAGAACCTAGACAATAGGCACATAACAGTGTAACATAATTGATGAAGAGAGATAATTCTTAAGTCTTTTCGGGTTTGCAGGAATTGACCTACAGTGCATACCTTTGATGTTCCATCAGCAATACAAATCTGAAAGCTTTCCGGGTCCATATGCCATTCATTCTTTAGCTTGGGCCTCTTTGAAGCTGGCCAGTCTGTCCTATATGCACGTGTTTTACATTTTTTTGATTTCCACAACACTGTCCTTCATGGAGAAAGCGATTTGTGCACATAGGTTGAATTTATATCTAGATTTGTTTAGGGTGTATGGATGCTCATGTGGCATTGCACAATGGACGTAGTGCATTGCACCAAGCAAGGATCTGCACAGATCATTAGTACATTTTAGTAAATGACCCCCTTATTGTCAGATGGGTTGTTGACACAAAGCACCTGATAAAGTGCAGTTGATCATTGATCACCATACCTTCCTGGGATCAGTGGGATCAAAATGCAAGAGGTCGATTGGTGGCAGCCAATGTACACCACTCAGATGAAACACAGAATTTCAGAAAAAACAGACACTACTACTGTGAACCAGAGATAACAGGATGAACTTTGACAAAGACTCAGAGCTTTTTTGCAGGTGGACTTTTGTAGCCTTACCCAGTGGACATTTAGCTCTGTCAAGGTGTGGAAGCAGTCCTTTTGAAATGTGACCATGCCTATTGTCTCTCATGGTGCCTGCCAACTTATATTGGTTGGGACTGGGGTCTATCTTGGACCAGAGAATCCCCTGTGGCATACAGAGAGGCAGTCGTGTTACTTGTAATTGGAGATAGTGAGCTGGAGGGTAGAGCCATTGTCCTGCAGGATGAAATAAGGATTTATTTGGCAGTGATGACATTGTAGGTTTAACATGCTTGGTTTGTCTCTCCATAAAAGGTTAGGTGGGAAAGATGCTGGAGTTTTGCGGTTGCCATTGCAAAGAGGAAACGTGGCCTTCGTCTCAATGGCTTTTGTGGCTGTGTAGCTTTTGGAGCTGGGCGATAAGAAGGACATGACACTTTGGCAAGCAAATATTTTACGTATCACTAAATCTGCTCATAGGCGAGTTGTGGGCATTCTGGGATGAGGACACCTGTAAAAAGTGGTAAACGCCCCAAAACAGGCACGTTTGTACCTTTTATGGGTACTTTTCCACCCTGAAAAAGGTTTCAGATTTATTCCAGTCAATGGCTAGAAGACATGACTTTTCGGTGTGGCAAGTGGAAGTGAACATCCCTTAGAAGGGAGGCTTCAGGCTAGGGGTTTCTACACCAAGAAAATGTTTTACTGATGGAGAAAAAAAGTTTAAGTATTTGTAAACCAACTGAGCATGATTTTTCACAATGTGGAAGCATTGAATTGCTGCATTATCATAGATGGAGAATCTTAGACATTTGAATGCTCCTGGAAATCTGCATGCTTGAACTACTGCCCAGAATTTGATTCAATCGAAGTAACCCCAAGGGGGCAAATGTCTGACTATGAAAGCAATTTCTTTGTGGAACAGCCTGAAATTATTTGAGTCTTCCAAAAAAACAGATATTTGCTTAGGATATAGAATTAAGCCCATAGGAGCAAATTGAATATTTTATGAATAGTCCCTCAGCAAATCCTGCTTCGAATGTCTAATAATCCAGGATTTGGCAGTTTTACTACACACACTCAATATATCAATGCAATCTTGAGAGTTAATGGAACTTGGGAGACTTCTAAAGGATGAAGACATTTTTCAAAGCCTGATGCCCCCAAATAAGTGTGCCTATTAACATTCGTACTTTATATAACAAGTTGGCAAATACTATATTAAGATTATTATAAATCAGGAGCTAGATAAATTATAATACCCTGATCTCAGTGCACTGCAGCACAAAATCAATGTAGGATATAAGCAGCATTTTGTACTATAAACCTATGGATGACATTCAGAGACTCCATATTCAATTTCCTATGGACAGTAAGTGGTTTATTGTAAGGGTAAAACAGTAAAAGAGATTAAAGGCTATTACCTCTTTTAGTAGTAATCAATAAGAGCATTTGATTATTGACAATTCTACAAGCTATAAGGCCTTGATGCGTTATCTCCACCACTGCACTAAAGGTTTAAGGTTGTACATCTGATTAACGAGCCAATATTCGAGAACTGAGCACCCTAGAAACTGACTGTGGAGTTTGCTCCATTATCAAGAGTTGCCTGTTGCTATTACTACCCAACTGGTATCCCTACATCTCAGTGCAGAAGCATGCACCAAGCGACAGATTATTTTTTCATTCACTTGAAATTAAAAGGCAAGTCTCTATCATGGTGTGCAGACCAGAGAGCATGCTCCAGTTGACAGGACCTGAAAAGACCACTAAGAGGAGCAAGGAGAACTGAAGGAGAGCACATAGAAAGGGTAAGCAGAGAGCACTGAGGAGGTGGCAGAGGAGAGCACTGGATTAGAACACTATCAGGAACAGGCAGTGGGGAGTACTGGAGGAGAGCATGAAGAGGAAGAGCAGCAATGAACAGTGGAGGAGAGCACTGCAAGAAATCACGAGAAGAGAGCACAAAAAGAAACCTCCTAATGAAGAGCATAAATTGACAGTACTGGAGGAGAGCATGAAGAGGAAGAGCAGCAATGAACACTGGAGGAGAGCACTACAAGAAAGCATTAGAAGAGAGCACTAGAAGAGAGCACCAAAATAAACTTCCTAATGAAGAGCATGAATAGACGGCGCTGGAGGAGAGCATGAAGAGGAGGGGAAGCTGGAGAACACTGAAGGAAAGTACTAGAAAACAGCACTAGGGAGCATCAAAGAACATCTCTGAAGAAGAGCGTGAAGAGGTGGGGGCAGTGAAAAGCAGTGGAGATCGCGAAGAGGAGGGGGGCAGACAGTACTGGAAGAGGGCATGAAGAGAGGAGGGCATAAAATATAGTGCTAGAAAAGAAGATGAGTGGGCAGCCGAGACCACTGGATGAGGCCATAAAGAGGAGCAGGCAACAGAGAACACTGGGGAAGAGCAAGACCAGAGAGCACTGGAACAGAACATCATAGAACACTGAGAAGAGGGAGCAGTGGGGAGCACCCGGAAGAGAGTATCAGAATGGGGCAGCAGGCAGCATCAGAGATGAGCATGACGAGTAGGGGGAATCATACAGCCCTGGAGAATAACACTGGTGAAGCATTGGGTTTTAAGTGGGATGCAAAAAGTGAGGGTCTTTAAAAAGGAGTGTGGCCTGTATAATTAATGGAGGGACTTGAACACATAATCAAAATGTCTGTGCTACTCGACCAGTATTTTGGTTCCTCTGTATGCGTTTTGTTATTGCTTCCATTTATAAAGCATAACAACTGATATAAGATTGTAATGAAATGTTTTTACTTGTACTTTTATGATGGTTTTTAACAATCGAATAAAGATATATTTGATTTGATTTGATTTGATATACACCTCAAAACCAGCGAGACTATTGGCTTTGTCAGTGGTTGTCAGCTATTTAAGGTAAATTAGTATCAACAATGATTTTGTCGTAAATAATTGATATTGAAAATGTTTCAGTTTGGAAATTGTGAGACTGTTAATTCAATTTTACTGCGGGCTGTGAAAGGGGTAGTAATCTTCAATGTCTCAATCACACCCGTTGTGCCCACTCTGTTAGGCATTTACACCCTTTGTATTGCCAAATCTACATATTACACCTCATCTTTGTCCTCTTCAGCACCCTCTTCTCAATCTCTCCTGAATGCACTTCCTTGCATTTCCTGTACTTCACCCACCTTGCAAACACACCTCACCTGTAAGAACTGTATTGTCTTTGCTTTGACTGTGAAACTCTTTAAGACACACATTCGCAAAGAATCACAATCGTCTCTAGAATATATGATTACTGCTCTGTGCGATCTGCATGGAGGCCAAGGATTGGATGATCATGTATTTTGACAACTTTTATGACCCACTTACAGGCCCTGTGAGAAACTCGCACTGCCTTCAGCTTCCGCTCCAGAGTGCTCAATCATGGCCAGTTATAAACACCTGGAGTCGACTTAGTTCAAAGTATACACAATTCAAGAGTAATATGCTACATAAAAATACAGAAACACAACATGCTGAAATGGTTAATTCTCTCAGGGCATGTAAACCGTGTGAAAGATAAAGAATGCATTGCATACCAATTAATGTCAGCACAAGTAGAATTTTGAATAGGGAGAGGGTGGAGGCCACAAATATTTTGCAGCGTACTCTACTGAGCATACAGTATAGATTGCTCTGAGGCTTATTGTGAAAGACTTCCTGTAACAAAATTCTGCTCCACCATGTACTCAGGTTTGCATCTGATTTAATTGAGTTTCAAAGGTAATGCTAATTATTATGTATTACTTTTAAGTGAGGCCTTCTGCGAGACTAAGTTCTGAAGGTGAACCAGCCGTTCTTTCACCCAGTCTAATGAAATATCCCCTAAAGTGGAAATTTATTTATTTATTTATTATTTATTTATTTATTTATTTAGTATATTTATAGAGCGCAAACCTGTCACCCAGAGGGCATCCTGGCGCTTTGAGCTTAAGCTACAGCACTATTCACTTACACAGCATTTTTGGGAAATAAGTGCGTTTTTAGGGCTTTCCGGAACGGAAGATAGTTGCTGTGGCTTCTCAGAGTGAAAGGCAGAGAGTTCCAAAGCTTGGCCGCAGCCCCACTGAATGATCGGCCGCCCATCCTGACTCTCTGAAACCTCGGGACTACCAACAGCTGCGCAGAAGAGGATCGGAGAGGTCGCGAGGCAGAATACCAAGAGAACATATTCTGCAAAGGTATCGGGCCCTGATGGTGTACAGCTTTGAACACTAAACACGCAGCTTTGTACAGCACCCTCAGATGTACCGGGAGCCAGTGTAACTCTCTCAAAGCCAGGGTAGAAGAACTAGACCTAGGCTGTGAGAGGGCCAACTTGGCGGCCATGTTCTGCACACGTTGTAGCTTCCCCACCAGATTTTTTGGGGCCTCCAGAAGTAGCGCGTTACAATAATCTAAGCGACTTAGTATAGTACCGCAAACTACTTCCGGCCTGGCGCGGGCGGGGAGAAAGGGCAGAACTTTACGCAGCATGCGTAACAGCATCATGCACGTAGACGTGGTTTTATTAACATGCAAGTCAAGCTGAAGATTTGGGCCGAAGATCACCCCCAAGTTTCGAGCAGATGGTGCAGCCAAAACTGGCTCGGGGAAGGAGGCTGGCCAAAAGTTCTCTGGCAGTGTCCGTGAAGTCCGATCGGTGGAACAATAAAGCACCTCAGTCTTAGCACTGTTAAATTGTAGGGATTTGGCCCGTAACCAGTCCGCTGTGGCTGCCATGCAGCGATGGAATGTCTCCAGCGAGACCGCCTTATAGCCCTCCAAGGAAAAGACCAGCTGGGTATCATCGGCATAGTTAAAAGCCGAGACACCAAAAGATTTTATAAGCTGGACCAGGGGGCGGAGGTACAGGTTGAAAAGTATTGGGCTGATGGCCGAGCCCTGTGGCACCCGCTGCCCTACTTTCCTTGGCTCGGAACAGAATGGAGGAAGCGATACCAGCTGTTGCCGACTGTCAAGGTAAGATATGAGGTTAAACAAAAAAAGAGAGGTACGGTCAGTCTCAGTACTGCCACGGAAATAGGAGCGAGATGGATGATCACACACTCACTTCGGGTGATTAGGAAAGCCCTCACACACCGACCTAGTCAGTGTCATGCTTCATCACTGGGCCCCACCACAGAGGCCGAATGCCTCTATGGTGTGCTGCAACGCCAGAAAGACTGCGGAGCTGGTTGTGTGAAGAGGGATGTGTTGTAAGGGTAATTAAGGTTAAAAGTGTCTAAAAGGGTATCAAAAAAAGAAATTTAATATGTGATCCCTACGACACGAATATGAGGTATTATGTGTCTGAATTTAGATGCCAAGGTTTAGGAATGGTTAAATTCAGAGAATACAGTCAGTCAATATGTTTCTGCCTTAAGGGTGGTTTAAATTTACCTAGGCATTCGTCAGGACTATAACCCGGCGGTATGGACACTCTAATAGCCCACCCTAACCTGGGGGCGTGAAAGTGAAAAGAAGGTGAAAAAGTGCTTAAAAGAAAAGGAAGAGCGGATCGCTCATTTCAAAAAATGCTCCAAAATCAGGAGTATTCCAGCACTTTAAAAATGGGCGCTACTAGCACCATGGGTCTCGGGAGGGGGGTTGAAGCGTACCTGGCACATCGCCCTTAACGCTCGGTCGAGAGGCTGAATACAGGTTTTCAGCGGGCTAAGAGCAGTTGTTGCAGCTGGATGTCACCAAAGGCCTGGCAGAGTGTCGTAAACGCCCCGTCCAGTGGACCCCCCTGCCATAAGTTGAAATCCCCCAGGACCAGCAGCTTAGAGTGGGTGTTGGAAAGGTCGTAGATTAGGTCAAGAAAGTCTGATAGAGAGGGTGCCGATCCCGGTGGACGGTAACAGAGCACGCCTGAAGCAATGTTCCCTCCAGACCTCTAATGGAAAACCCCATCAACTCGAATCCCAACACCTCCCCAATTTTAAGCTGAAAGATACCCAGCTTTTCTCTGTAGATGATACCAATTCCACCACCTCAGTTCTTCAGCCGAGGGGTGTGAATGATTTTAAAGCCTGGGGGACATGCAAGTCCCAGCTCAACAAGACAGTCCTCCAGAGTCCACGTTTCAGTGAGAAACAACACGTCCAGCCCTGAAGAATCAATCAGGAATGCAATCTCTGTATGGTGCTTACACAGCGACCGCACGTTAAGCAACCCACAGGACAAAGATTGAAATGGAGAGGAGCCAGAGTTCTTCTTAGGCACCAACATCCGAGTCAGTCTGAGTTCCAAAAGAGCAGCCCGGGAGTAGACTAGGCGAGGAGTATGTGAAAGTCCAGTGGAAGCGGCCCTAGGCGCGCCCGTTGCGCGAACGGATGCAAACGAGCTTACCTCTGGCGCACCTCCGGCACGTCTACGGCGCGTCTGCTGCGCGCACTCGCTGCGCGCCTGTTCCTCCATGCCTCTATATAGTATTACGCCGCGCGGGCTTCCGGCTGCTAGAGCCTCCACACCCGAGCAAAATGGCGCCTAAGAGTGTCCCAAGCTTCTACACTCACCCAAGATGGTGGACGGAGCACCACGATCTCAATCCTAAAATCCCGCAAAATGCGAGTGAGGACACAATTATAGTGCAGGTGAGCCTACAGATGTCCCTGGTAGCTGCAGTAACAAGCGCCAAGCAATTAGGTGACAAAAGCGGCAGCGCGATAGTAAGCAGCGCGAGCAGCGCAATTAAGAATAAAAATGCCCAAGAATATCTAGGCACCAGTAAAAAGCTGTCCAGCAAGGAGCGCGGTCAGTTAAAGTCTGAGGGAGGATTTTACTGTGAAGCTTTAATAAGCTCTCCAATGCGCGGGCTTCCGGCTGCTAGAGCTTCCACACCTGAGCAAAATGGCGCCTAAGAGTGTCCCAAGCTTCTACACTCACCCAAGATGGCGGACGGACCACCACGATCTCAATCCTAAAATCCCGCAAAATGCGAGTGAGGACACAATTATAGTGCAGGTGAGCCTACAGATGTCCCTGGTAGCTGCAGTAACAAGCGCCAAGCAATTAGGTGACAAAAGCGGCAGAGCGATAGTAAGCAGCGCGAGCAGCGCAATTAAGAATAAAAATGCCCAAGAATATCTAGGCACCAGTAAAAAGCTGTCCAGCAAGGAGCGTGGTCAGTTAAAGTCTGAGGGAGGATTTTACTGTGAAGCTTTAATAAGCTCTCCAATGCGCGGGCTTCCGGCTGCTAGAGCCTCCACACCCGAGTAAAATGGCGCCTAAGAGTGTCCCAAGCTTCTACACTCACCCAAGATGGCGGACGGAGCACCACGATCTCAATCCTAAAATCCCGCAAAATGCGAGTGAGGACACAATTATAGTGCAGGTGAGCCTACAGATGTCCCTGGTAGCTGCAGTAACAAGCGCCAAGCAATTAGGTGACAAAAGCGGCAGCGCGATAGTAAGCAGCGCGAGCAGCGCAATTAAGAATAAAAATGCCCAAGAATATCTAGGCACCAGTAAAAAGCTGTCCAGCAAGGAGCGCGGTCAGTTAACGTCTGAGGGAGGATTTTACTGTGAAGCTTTAATAAGCTCTCCAATGCGCGGGCTTCCGGCTGCTAGAGCCTCCACACCCGAGCAAAATGGCGCCTAAGAGTGTCCCAAGCTTCTACACTCACCCAAGATGGCGGACGGAGCACCACGATCTCAATCCTAAAATCCCGCAAAATGCGAGTGAGGACACAATTATAGTGCAGGTGAGCCTACAGAGGTCCCTGGTAGCTGCAGTAACAAGCGCCAAGCAATTAGGTGACAAAAGCGGCAGCGCGATAGTAAGCAGCGCGAGCAGCGTAATTAAGAATAAAAATGCCCAAGAATATCTAGGCACCAGTAAAAAGCTGTCCAGCAAGGAGCGCGGTCAGTTAAAGTCTGAGGGAGGATTTTACTGTGAAGCTTTAATAAGCTCTCCAATGCGCGGGCTTCCGGCTGCTAGAGCCTCCACACCCGAGCAAAAAGGCGCCTAAGAGTGTCCCAAGCTTCTACACTCACCCAAGATGGCAGACGGAGCACCACGATCTCAATCCTAAAATCCCGCAAAATGCGAGTGAGGACACAATTATAGTGCAGGTGAGCCTACAGATGTCCCTGGTAGCTGCAGTAACAAGCACCAAGCAATTAGGTGACAAAAGCGGCAGCGCGATAGTAAGCAGCGCGAGCAGCGCAATTAAGAATAAAAATGCCCAAGAATATCTAGGCACCAGTAAAAAGCTGTCCAGCAAGGAGCGCGGTCAGTTAAAGTCCAGTGGCAATGGCTCCTTGGGAAAGGAATGGGTCCCATTTCAGAAGTGCTTCACAGTAGGCGACTGAATGCCTTTTGCGACCCTTGAAGGCAGTTTGTTGTAGCTGTATCACTCTTCACACCTCATTAGTAGCTCTTCTCCCATTATTGAATGCCGTATGTAATGCACGCACCGAATTAGCCTCTGGGAGAGAAATCACAGTGTGCGCGGGCGCACAGGCACGTAGTTTAAGGGGAGCATAGGCTACATTACAATTTTACTAATATTAGCCTTTGTGAGTCTTCTTTTCTGGGTTTCTATCAGTGGTGGTTTCTTCTCAAGGGCGCTGGAGTGGCGCCCACCCTAGTTTAATGCACGTGGATGGTAACTGCAAGGAGCAATTGATGGCATCCACAGAAATTTCTTTTAGAATGCTAAGTAAAACCAGTGGCGATCAGCAGCCTGCTTAAAGGAATGTGGATGCCTTTGCCAGTGCTGTCACTCAGCTTCCAGTCAGACTCCTGCTGCCTGCCAGAAGGGTGATGGTGCTCAGAAACAGGCGTCAGGCAGGTATCCTGTGACACATGCGTTAGTGTGCATGTGTCAAATAGAAAAATGTTGCTGCTCCACGCATGGCATAAAAGTGATTGGGGAATACGGGCGGACATGTATGAGCCCTGTCATACAATGTTTTGGGTACTCAAGGACCAGCCAATAATGACGTGAAATACAAATAATGAGGTAGTAGTGTTTCCCAAGAAAGGAAAAAGAACCGCACAATCATACAAACAAAGTTATTGACATTAATAGTAATACAGTGTGAGTCAAATAAGATTCTTCAATTTTTGTTGGGGTGCTCGTTTAGCTCTAAGGCACCTTCTACCATAAGATTCCTATAACACAGCAGAAAACTGTTGTGTATTTAAACTGACTGCAAAAAATCTCTACCGCACACCGTCTGATATTCCAGAAAGTCCCAAATTCTAGGTTGAGTGATTAGTTTCCAACAACACATTTGTGTTGCTACTGTATGAAGACCATTCAATTATTCCAAAACGTCAGAGATAAGCAATGTTTTGGGTACTGAAAGACCAGCCAATAATGGCGTGAGGCAGCTTAGTGTTTTCAGACAGCCCCCTATTGAGAACATTATCAGCCTTGTACTTCCAGGGGCTGCTTGTTTCTGTTGCTCAGCGAACCCTGCCCTTTCCCTAGTCGTCTCTGGGAGGGGCGGGTTCATCAAGCTTATCTGACTCCACTCACACCTGTGATGAGTTGGGACAGGGAGGGGTATTATTTTTTTTTTTAAACAAAGTAAGCACCATTACGTGCAGAGCATTATCTCGCTGCCTCTCTTGGCACTCTTTCTCTCCTCCGAAGCCTGGCCCCATTGAATCCTATAAATAACAAGCCAAGCTTTCACATGGGCTTCTTCTTCTGCCATCCGCACCCTCGCTCTTCCATCATGTACAGAGGAGAAAGCGTCACTATTATGGTAACAATGAGAAAACAGATATCCATTTAGTGGCTGATTTGTTCAAAGTAAAACGATTAAAAAATTCGATTAAACGTGGCTTACCCACTTAACCAAATTGTGTGATGTAAGGCAAATTGTTTATTTTATGGATCTTCATTTTTCTTCATTATTGCATATGAAAGCAGCTTGCCATTTGTGAGTTTAGAATGCCAACTGTAAAAAACCTATTGTGTTTGACTTACTAGACCAAATGTTGCTCTCTCTCTATTAGAATTCTGGGCCATCTACTGGGTTCACATCATGACTACTGTCTCGCCTCTTAGCTTAACTTAACTTAACTTAAACTTGTGCACCAGTGCTGTGCAATGGCAAACTAGAAATTGTATGGATTATTTTATGAGTTTTCCTTTGTAAATATTTATCAAAACTGTATTTTTGGTCCATTTATCGCAGAAAGAGTGCTGAAAATTGCACCAAAATATGCTAATTAAAAGAAAATTCTCGTAAGGAAACCCTTCTGGAACTTACCTCCTATACATCCAGCTCGTTCGCTTCCCTCACTCGACTAATTTATTTATTGCTCTTACGCCTCACCACTTTCAAATTCCTCCAGCTGCCACTAGTTTCTATAGTTAGTGTGTATGTATGTGTTTGTATATATAAAAAAAGTATATCTTTTCAACATTTGGACTTAAGCACTATGCTTTAATCTGTTGTGTTATACACTTGTTGCTCACAACATATGTATAGACAAGTGGTATTTTATCCATGCAATTTATGTTATGCCAATCGATTTTGTTATGCATTTATACCTGTTTTTACGGGTGATAGAGTTTTTTGCACACTCTTTATTGACACACTTGCTTTGGGTGCGTCATGCGACCAAGCTCCTCCCACGGAGTGAAACGCATCAGGGAGAGCACTAGCTCTGCACTTTTGCTAAATAAATTTCCACTGCTTTGAAAAGATGGTGTGATGGCGTCTTAGTTTCCAGCTAATTGACCCAATAGAGAAGAGGTCCGCGCCTGCTGTATCGCCGCTTCGCAGGCGGTCAGGAGTGCTGTATATGTATATATATATATATATATATATATATATATATATATATATATATATATATATATATATGTGCCTGAATCAACCTGAAAATGGATAATAAACTTTTCCTGTGACACTCGATGAGCTGCGTGGTGGTCCGTGATTTCCTGTGGTCGTAACCGTTCGAAGCAGAGACCTACATATATATATATATATATATATATATATATATATATATATATATATATATATATATATATATATATGTATATATATATATATATATATATATATATATATATATATATATATATATATATATATATATATATATATCGAAAATACCTTCCTTTGATTATTCAGTAAAGAAAATAGAACGGACTCCACTTCAATATGTCCTGCAAATCTTTATTTAGTGCTTGCTGCCGCTATATTACCTGCTGACGGTCGCCAGTAGGTAGTTATAGTTAGGATCTACTTTCCATAGGAAATCCGCAACATTCTATTGGGAATAACTTTGGCGCCGGTGGACGAATCTTCGCGAATTTCTCAAAGTAGGTGGCCCGCTCCACTTCTTACCTGAAAATGTGGGGGGGATTCGTCAAGCGAGGGCCGAGATAAAAGGGTGGTCCCAAAACGTGTTTTCTCCATGTTAATTTCCATAGGGCGGTCGAACTCACTTTTAGCCCGAACGGCTGAATGGATTTCCACCAAACTTGGCAAGTTAATTTTCGTAAAAACCACTGGAGCATATATCTTGAGACATAGCAAAGGCACATTGGGGTACCAGTCCCTACAATTTTGTCAAGTTTGGTGGAAATCCATTCAGCCGTTCGGGCTAAAAGTGAGGTTGACCGCCCTATGGAAATTAACATGGGAAAAACACGTTTTGGGACCCCCTTTTATCTTGGCCCCCGCTTGACGAATCCCCCCCAAACTTTAAAGAAAGGACCGGAGCTCCGCGAGGCAAATTTGAGGAAATTTTCAGGCAGATTCGTCAACCGGCGCCAAAGTTATTCCAAATAGAATTTTAAGATTTTGCATTGAAAAAAATCCTAACTATAACTACCTACTGGCGACCGCCAGTAGGTAATATATATATATATATATATATATATATATATATATATATATATATATATATATATATATATATATATATATATATATATATACTTGCGGGGACATTGGCAATCCCTTTAATACTTTTTTTGCATGCAAATGGCGGCGGCGACCCACTTGGGTTTACGGAACCACCAGTCCCAGAGAGCATTGCTTCAGGTTTTACACCTGTGCATAGTTACTGAGGGTATTTACTGGTGCCTGCAGCTTGCCGTCATGTCACATGTGCTGCCACTGAAGAGGGCTTTGGCCCGAAACGCGTCTGGCAGGAAAGGGACTCTGTTCGTAGCTCGCGCCCTTGCGCTGGCATCAGTGATGTCATCAGTGATGTCACTGACCATGTCATGAATGATGTAATATGTGACATCATTAGCAGTGGATTGCGGGTCCGCGATATATAGTTAGTGCATCTAACTATATATGGAATTTCAATGGTTTTGTGCGAGTAAAATAAGGTTTTTTAAATGCTAATCCCTAACTATATATGGTCTATAACCTATGTTTTTTTCAGTGAATTTTCAAGGTTTTGTAAATGCAAATTCCTAACTATATATGGTCTATAACCTATGGTTTTTTCTGTGAATATATATATATATATATATTGGAAGTGCAAGACAAGCTCTCATACCATGCTTAGCAGAAAGAGGAAATTAAGCAAAACTTAATTTATGTTCTACACAAAGGGGGTGGTTAGGATTTTGGCACTCTTGTATCTCAGATGCTAAAGGTAAAATTTTAAAAAGTAGTGGAAATGCAAACTTTTCCTTGAGTCTACTGAAGTGGAAAGCAATATAGGCACTTGAACTCAACACATAGCTACAAATCGGCATACATTGGAACTAACTTAAAAACGCAGACATACCTAAAACAGTTGGAAAAAAATGCGTCTTGGAAGTATTTATCACATACAAAGACTAGCAAACCCCTCGGATCCATATTTTCACAAAGCGCAGCCTATTTGTCACGGTCATTAAACAATGTGCAAACATTTAGGTGCATCTGTGAGAATGTAGTTAAAAAACGCCTTGTTTTCAAACAAGGATACCGGGTCTCCAATAGCCACAGACGTGCAAAACAAACAATGTAATAGATGTAGTGTACCTAGCGCCCTATAATGGACATTACTTCTGCCCTCCATCAACCGCGATCCCCTTATTGGAATATTCTATTTTGAGCTCCCTAAAACCCAACAGCTCTAGGCGACCTGGACAGAGTATATAGAGAACTTTTGTGTAGCAGACGACACTATGTGGGGAAAACATTTTGAGGCTTCAAATGAAAATAGGATAAAATATAGTTTCGCACAAGTCACATCATCATTGTATATTAGAGTCTGCAAAATATTCACAACATATTACATATATAGTGTGCTGCCACAGTGTAGGTCCAAGACTCCTGTGTTAAGGAGCATGTAAAAGATCAAAAGCTTCATTCTCACACACCAGCACTGTATAGAGCCCAGGGGCGATGCCTGCCAAAACGCCCAAAGCTCCCACATCAGAGTAAAGACAGTCTGTGGCCCTCTGTTCCAGTCACATTCATATAACAAGTGTACAGATGGCAGAAAGGTCCTTAAGCTGAATGCCCTCTCCAACTTCATAATGCTCCAGACCTGGAAATATGAGCGGGATGCCTAAACAGTCGTGTTTTCAAAGTAGAGGTTTCAGATAAAGCTGCTGGAAGTTGGAGAGGAGAAATTTGTTTGAATAAAGAGGAATGGAGAAAGGAAGGTCGCAGACGACAAGGTGAGTGATTCTCAACTCTGCAGGCCACTGTGTCCTCTAGGCCTTTAGATAAGACATTAGTGTGTGCACTTCTGCTGAAGGCCTCAAACATAACTTGGCTGAGAAGAAAATCAGGTGCACCCTGTGCAAGTCCCTGCATTTCTTCTCAGTGTGTGCGTGGGCATGTCATTTAACTTAAGGCCACTGAAGATATGACCAGTGACCTGGATAAAAAACTGCAAGGCAACCAAGTTTCCACTAGATATTAACTCTTGAATTTTGAAATGGCAACTCGTCTCAAGAGTGCTCACAAAGACAAGAAAATAGCAAACGTTTTTTAGTGTTGTCAATGTTGCACCATGCATGTGAGTCATTGAAGTGATGGACTGTGTAAGACTTGATTTAATGTGTGTGTATGTGCCTGCATGTATGTGCAGTCATGTCTTGTTTTTGTATGTATCACTCTTTGTGTATGTTTTCATGTGGTCATCCAGCATATACTTCTTTGTGAAAGTGCATTGGCTTGTGTTATTAACTACAAGTATGAAATGCACTTTCCTAGTGGATCTTTCGCGCCGTTAACACATTGTGTGAATCCTGGCAAATGGTGGGCACCATTTGCATCTGTGCCGTCTTTGCTGGTGGGCATTTCTGGTAAAGAAGGGCATTCGTGGCATCTGGTTTAAATACTGATATTTGGTAGCCTTCCTGCATAACCTCACCAGAACATGCATATGCTGATCATCTCAAACATAAGGGGTCATATTATAATTGGGGGCACTTTCCCGGTTTGTACTTGGTGGCGGTGCACCTGTTTAAAGGTGCTCTGTGGGGAAAACAGGAACAATGAGCCCAATACATAATACAGACCCTGGTGATCATTCCTGTCATATAACGAACATAACTGGTATCTGATGG
Source organism: Lissotriton vulgaris (assembly GCF_964263255.1). NCBI lineage: Eukaryota > Metazoa > Chordata > Amphibia > Caudata > Salamandridae > Lissotriton > Lissotriton vulgaris. Next base: position 27,989 of record NW_028252339.1, on the reverse strand, counting down.
GTGTCTCTGGCAGAAGGTGGTCATCTGCGGCATCTGGTGGCCATCCCTGGCCTCTGGGGATGTAGTGACGGCCATTCCTAGCATACAGTGACAATAGGTATGTGGTTGGCCTCTTTTTAATGATGCCATATGTTGCTGTCCTCCATGCAATCAATATATTGAACATAACTAGCGTTTGGTGACCATGTATGATTTATGACGGGTACATCGAGCATTTGATGGCATTAACTGGTATATGGTGACAGTCACTTTCATTTAGTGTGCATTCCTGGTATTTGAGAGTCAGACATTTGATAGCCTCCACTGGCATCTTTTGGCAATCTTTTGGGTCTGTACTCCATTTATGGCCAATGGTGGCAATTTATTGCATATGGTGGTCAGTCATGTCCTTTGAACGTTTTCCTTGGCAAGTCTCGGACATTTCTGGAATGTTGTTGTTATTTAGCAGAGTGAACATCCCTGGCATCTGATGGTCATTCAGCTATATGGCGCATTCTTAGCACCTTATTGCATCACATTTTGATACATTGAATTAGGAGTCATTACATGATATTTTGTGGCAGGTTTTGTCCACGAGGGACATTTGTAGCAGAGAGTACACTTGATGAAAACGAGAAGACAATATTTTATGACAAAGGTAGCATATTCAATAAGAAAAAAGGCTGATATTCGGTGGCAAAATATGGGTATATTCAGAAAATATTTCTTTCAACTGCAATGAAATTTGGTATTCGAGGTAAGAATTAGTATACATTCAGAAAATTAGACATTGATATTTCGGTACATTTAGTACATACAAATTAATTTATGTTTGACTGTTAAATAATGCTGAGTTGGTGGTACTCATTGATGCTATTTCATTATTTCATTGTTGTCGGTGTGCACTTGCATTCTACACCGGTAGTTATTCCACGACTCGCATAAATTAACTTCATGTAGATTTTTTTTTTATTACAGGTTTGCTCGATATAACTCTGTCTAAGGTCTAAGGGGCATATTTACAAGGCCCTTGCGCCACTTTTGCGTCACCTTTCCCATGTTAAAAGTGAATTAAAAGTGGCGCAAGGGGCTTGTAAACAGTGCCGGACTGGCTACCGGGCAGTTTAGAAAGCTGCTGAGCTGGGGGCTGATTTCACTGCAGTGGGGGCTGCTTTCGTTCATGGAGACCTGCGTGTGCTTCGAAATAATTAATGAAAAACGAATTTCGTTTAGCTCATGCAGGTCTTCATGAACGAAATCGCCCCCCAGCTCGGCAGCTTTCTAAACTGCCCGGTAGCCAGTCCGGCCCTGCTTGTAAATCTGCCCCCAAGCGTTTACGATCAGTGTAACTTAAGGAATAGATCTACTCTCTGAACATATTAAGTCTTTCTAACCTGAACTGTAGTACTCTCTCTCTCTCTGCTGTTGTAAGATTTGAGATATGGTACTGCTATCTGAGGTCTAAGATTGTGAGATTACCATATCTTTCTATGTTTTAATCATGCACCGCCAAATTAGATTCTCAGTCATACTGCTAAAAAAGAGAGTAAGGAAAAATGAAAGAGATTCAAGGGTAGAAGCGAAGGCATGTATTATGTATTATGTATTTTGGAAAATGACAGGCGCCCACGTCAAAATGCATGCACAGGTTTTTTGAAATGCTTGATATGTTATATTGCCTGTATTTTTACATGACACTTTCACCCTTGAGGGTATCCTGGCACTGTAGCTGGTCTGTGAGGCTAGCCCGGAGAGAGCTTAATTAAAAGGTCAGGTCACTAGCTTCTTGTGAAGGCTCTGATGTGTTGTGAGAGGTCATTCCAGGTTTTAGGAGCAATGCAAGAGAAGTCACAACCTCCTAATCAGCTTTTGTGTATGCTTTGGGTGTGTGCTAGTGAGTATCCGGCAGGATATAGGTGCCTGGAGGGGTTTTGGAATTGTACACAGCTGTTCAAGTAGGCATGGCCTATGTTGGGAAGTGCTTTGTATGTTTGGGTGAGGAGTTTAAAGTGTGCACGCTTGTGTGTCGGGAGCCAGTGGATTTCCCTTAGTTGAGGTCTGATGTGGGCCCAACATCGGAAATTGAGGACTAGTCTGGCTGCTGTGTTCTGGATGATCTTGAGTCTTTTTCTAAGTTGGGTGGTACCATATAGTGTGTTCCTTTAGTCCAATCTGCTCATGATGAGGACCTGGGTTTTGTTTTTCTTGTGTTAGTTGGTAGCCACTTGAATATCTTCTAGAAGATATTCATGGTGTTAACACAGGAAGATGAAACTGCATTAACTTGAGCAGGCATGTCCAGCTTGCTAGCTACAATATTTCTGTAGTTTCTAGCTGGTGCGCTGGGCAAGGAAGCCGGTCTGAGATCTGTGGTCCATCAGGTGTAATGTAAATTGGAGACCCACGTCAAGGCATCCTCCCCAAAAATGACCACTTTGGCCTTGTCCATGTTAAGCTTGAGGCAATTAGACTTCATCCAGGTGGCGGTTAAGGCCATGCATGTGGTGAATGTGTTCCTTGTGCTTAGGTGAGGATGTTGATTTTGTGAACCCGAATGACGTCTGGCAGTGGGGCCCTATATATGTTGAAGAGAGTGGAGCTGCGAGAGGAGCCCTGCATGACTCACACAAGTAAGTTCCCTGGCATTCGAGGAGTATGATGGCATGCTGATGATTTTGGTGAGAAACATGCAGATCCACTAGAAGAAGTGTCCTTGAATGTCTGTGTCATGAAGTTGTTGGATCAGTATGGGATGGAAGACGCTGTTAAAGTCTGCCGAAAGGTCTTGAAGGATGAGGGCTGCAATTTCACCTCTGTTGAGGATCATCCTGATGTCATCCATTGTTGGGATGAGGGCCGACTCAGTGCTGTGGTTTGGTCTGAAACCTGATTGTGTGGCATTGACAAAAGTTGTTTGTTGGTGAGATGGTTGGAGAGGCATCTGTTAATGGTTTTCTCCTGGACCTTGGATGCTTATGGAAGAAGGGGTATCGGTTAGTAGTTCGCAAGTTTGGCTGAGGGCTTCTTCAGGAGGGCGTTGACGGATGCATGCCGCCCAGATTCTGAAAAGGTGGCAGTATACCTTTGTCTTTTAATGATTGCTTAGAGGAACTGTGCTGTAAGGGGCACCATTAGCCACATTTTTTCCAACGTTTTCTTGATGTAGAGTTGTCCCACATTCGCCTCCAAGTACCTTTGGGAATGGTTGGACCCAATAGACAGATGATGTAGTATTTAATTAATTTTATGGGTGTCTCTTCAACTGTGCTATGGTCTTTGATCAATGATATTTGAATATTTAAAGTTTCTGTGATTTCCATAAAAGAGTTTGAAAATTACTTGATAACCTCGGCCTTGTTAGAAAATAATAATTCAGTGCATTGTCAATATATCAGCAAGGCTAAAGTGCTTACATCTTTAAGAAAAAAAGTTTGTTGGATAGAGTCATTTTAACTCTCCGAATTCAAGAATATTATCTGGTAGTGTTTTTAATACTGTGCCTCATCAAGTCTTTATCTGCACCAATAATACATTGTTGTGCTCTGTTGTTTGTAAATATTTTTAAAAGACTTGTAATGCTCGTGTTTTTGATGGCTAGTAAGGTGAATAAATGGCCTGTCTTTCCTGTCTTACATCTGAGCTGACAGTGTTTACTTGAGTTGTAATGTCTTTAATGCTGAAGTGCTTTTGAATACATTTAATGCACTGAAACCATATGAAGTTCATGCAAAAATGTTTGATGTACGTCGCTCTACTCTTCCTTATAGAAATGCTTTCTAGAAAAACTAAGGCTCTTCTTTTTGACCACCAGGGTCAGTAATTCGCATAGTATGCAAAGAAAAGTGCAAATGCCTGGTGTCTGATATTCTTTTCTCTTGGGTTTGCAGATAGTGAATTCATCCCACCTGACTGCCTTCGTCCAAGATCCTTCACAGCAATCCGGCGCCCTTCGTTACGGCGTGAAAATGAAGATACGCGTCTCTCTGTGAGCCTTTGTGATCTCAACCTTCAGGAAGAGAACTTTCAGATGATGACCGCAGTGTGTCCTATACCACAGAACTCCCTCAACTCCCAGCATTGCCATCTGCTCCCTTCGCAGCTTGAAAGCGACATCCATTTTCATCTGCTTCGCGGAGCCCACATCAAAACCCTTGATGAGCAAACAGTGGCACGGCTAGAACACACCAGAGAAGAGAGGACTTTAGTGTTCACCAGTAGACCTTTGAGGATCAATGAAACCATATTTGTCAAAATCAACAAGTCGAACGGCTCACGCCCAGGGACTCTGTCTTATGGTGTGACTTCCTGTGACCCAGGTACCCTACGACCCAGTGACCTTCCTTATAACCCGGAGTCGCTTGTTGACAGGAAGGAGTTCTGGGCGGTGTGCAGAGTGTCTGTTCCCCTTCAGAGTGGAGACATCTTGGGATTTGTGGTGAATTCCGATGGCGAACTGCATTTAAGTCACAATGGTGCTAACGCAGGCATGCAGGTCTGCGTGGATTCGTCGCAGCCCCTCTGGATGTTCTTTGGCCTCCATGGAGCAATTACGCAAATTCGAATACTAGGTATGAATTTAATATTTCTCAGTTTTAAGAGGTGAGCTCCACGATGTGGAAAAACAAATACAGCGGCAATTGACAGACTTGTATGTTTTTATTTAAATTGATTGATTTTACATCACCACGGGAGCTTCTAAGCACTGGGAAAAAGCTATAAATAAATATATTTTGCATATAAACTAGAGCCGGTAGTAACTTTAGATAAATATGATTGCATTTAGTTGTCCATGAGGCATTTACAATGATTTCTGGAACCTCACAAGGAAATCCTAGTTTCAAACCTTCATGGGAGGCATATTTTTTTAGTTATCTGATAGTTGATAGTTTGGAAGGTATTCATTCATTTAATCTCAAAATATTACAAATTGTTTGTGTAGTGCTCTTCAGTCATTGTTGTGACCTCTCTGCATAGTGAGCTTTCAGGGATCTGTATTCCCACAAGTGCGTGGCTTGCTTGCTGACTGGATGTGTTGGGGGGGGGGGGGTGCAGTGTCTCCCCTAGTACCTTTGTCTCTCCAGCCTCTGTGTGTCCCCCTCAGAGTCTATCTCATGGACAGTCTTGCTCATAGGAGAAATTATTTTACAATGCAAAGTGTATTAATCTACTCCCACGGGTTTTGTCCTATGTTTGCAGCATATTTCCAGCTTGTTTGAGATTTACAAAGTGTCCAAGGGTGTACACGCGAACATTTCTGGCAGTTGTAGGTTTCCAGGACTACTCACTCTTCCCAAGAATTATTTCCCCAAAGGTGGAAAATCTGCAAAAATGAATAACATGCAAATGAACATTTTCATATACTGTTTTCTCCAACATCTACTAGAAATGTAATGTCTTTATGCGTACTTTAATGTTTAAACATGTTTATTAAAGCAAAAATAAGCACTTGATAAGGCAGCGATTTGCCTCCCCAATTCACTGTGCTCGGAATTATAAACTCTCTCTCTCAATTCAATACTTTTAATGCATTCTTGCTCCGAGAGAGCAAAGGAAGAGATTCATGTACCAGGAATTGGAACTCAGAGGGTGGTAGTCTCAACAGGTCCCAGGCATTCTCATGAGAAAAATGAAGAGGACTGAAAAAAGATACAGATAAAATACATTTCTCTGACCCTGACCAAGTCATTTGTGAATTATCGCTTACAAGTGCCAACATAAAAAATAGCCTGAATGTGTCTGAAGCACAAGTACAGTGTAGGCCTAAACTTAAAATTTGGTCATAAAATGGCTATGAATAAACAACATCACAGTTTCATGAAATGCAATATAAATGGCAAAATCATAAAGATGGTAAAACTAGTTCAGACTGGAGAAATTTCACAGTGATTTCCAGAGTAGTAAACTACCTGTAAATTCTTTAATATCCACACTTATTCATGCATTCGGGAGTTTACTGCATTTTTCAGCACCCTATCCCTAGATTTATGATGGTGGTAATCCACCATTTTTGAAGATTATAAGCAGACTTCGAAAATGCCACAAATCTTAATTATGCAATTCATAATGTGGAATTTCAAATTATAAATATTTTATTTACGCTCATACATTTAGTTTACAAAACCCTTTGTGGCCTATTCCCCAGATATTTTGGGGAATTTCCTATACATTTAAATTGGGCATTAGTAACATCTGTTCAGTTTATATGTTTTTTAATATTTATGATCATCAGCAGAGCTAGACTCTGGAGTGCCTTTTTTATTAGGTCACTGGAGTCTAATTTTGAAGAAGGTCTAATACATGTCCTTTAAACAAGAGTTAAAGCATCACTATAGGGATCTCTTATGTGACCTTTCGCAAGAACACATGTCTAGTTACCTTTCAGAAGTGACCATGTCGGAGGCATAACATATATTCGAAAAAGTTCTCCTTTTAGAGGAGTCAATAAATTTGCTAGATTAAATAATACTATTCTCCAGATTGTGTGGGTAAATTGAGGATGAATCACTCGGATTGTCCATTAAAGACACTCCTGGCAGTCAATAGATTTTTTCAAGCAATATGTGTTTTTAGTTACAGAATAATAGATCTTGTTCTAGAGGCAAGATTTAGGTGGCATAATATACCCTCTCGCACAGGGCTTTCATTTATGAAGAATAACATTATTAATGTATTTTTCAATTCACAGTAATTCATCGCCTAGTACAGAGTTTTTCAAAAGGTGGGTCCAGACCCCTGGTGTGGGTCGCAAGCCGATACTTGTTGGGTTGTGAAAGTCCTTGTCTATTTGATAGTAATATTTAAAATGATTAGCCCAGTTTGTGGCAGTTTTGTTCAGCAAAGGTGCTGAACAATGTCCCTAGGTCCTATCTTAAAACAAACCTTTGCAAGGATCCCAAGCAAGACTGCGGGTGAACCTTCAAGTAACTGTTGCTGTTGTGTTTTACTTCATGTATGTGTGTTTATCTCAAATCACCAAATTTGAAATTGTAATGTAATATCTTGTTCTAAAATGTAAGTTTTTAGAAGAGGTTTAAATTGTTACCTTATTGTGGTAGACATGGTTGTACCCGCCTTGTGCCATATAGCCACGTTCGGCGACAGAGGTACCAGACAGTGTTCTAGTAGGCACTGAAGTTCTTTAGGGACTATACTGTCACCTAAGGTATCTGAAGACCTGGACTCTTATACATCTACTGACCATATTAAGTAATTGTGGACAAATCACTTTTTGTCCTAAATCATCAGTTCTGTTATTTGGCAAGGGTGCCATGTGCCAACAATGCTTTACACTATTAACCTTGCTTTAAGACGTGCTGATTTAGCTTCTTCACACAATGCATAAACAAGTGCATTTCTGGAAAAGCTAAGATTGTCTTTATTTGTAACATTCCCACAACACAGTTTTTGTAGTTTGCTTGATGAGGCAACCATATATAAAAAACATCTTGCCAAAGGCGGCAGGTGACATTTGAAAGTGGTGAGGCGTAAAATTTGGACATGACTTTTATACAGTGAGCGATGTGAACAGGTTCAATGGACAAACCTGGAATCCAGAGTGGGTCCCTCTCCTGATGAAGAAATGAAAAAAAGATTCCCAAATGGTACATTTCAAAGCAAATGAATGTAGTGATAAAGCAATCTTATAAAGCAGTGGGAAAGTATAGTTCTGAGATGTTAAAACATTGAAAACAGCCCCATATTTTACTGCATCACTATGTTGAGCAGTTAATGTAATGTGTAAATTGTACAGCGTGACAACTTTTTCTCTTGCTCTGCATGCAGCATCAACTTTGGAAAAAAAATGGTCTAACCACCAGGCTTCAGGAAGCACCCACAGCTGCTGGCTGCAACCAGTCATATAGAAATATGTGCAGACGGGTCTTTAAGTGGGTTGAAAAAAGTAGGGGCTCTCTATAAAAGAACATGTCAAATACATTTCTGTGATTCCCATAGTGTGCCAGCCGACCAGTATTTTGGTTTACCGGTTTCTCTCTGAGATGTAATTGTATATAGATGAATGACATAACAATTGATCTAAACCTAAAACCTTTCACTGCGATTGGCTTAGTCAACAGGTGTTAGGTGTTTAAAATAAATGAGTAACAACAATGATTTGTTATAAATATTTAACATTGGAAATGTTTGAAGTCTGAAATGGTGAGTCTGTGAATTAAATATCAGTGAGGCCTGAGGGGAGGAGCTACAACACCAACCAAGATGGCCGCATAGTCTCCCGGCTCCGCTGACCTCTGTCCTACGCTCTACTATCCTGCCACCTATCCTGATTTCCTGCCCCGGATCTGTGTGTGTGGTCCGATTTGCACTCCGATGATGTGATCCCGGAGTTTCTACGACATCGTGGAGCGGAGTAACGTCGAGGACCTATTTGAGGCCTAACCCAGCCGAGAAGCCGGGGTCTCGAGTGCTGGCCTAGCCGGGTCCGAGTTGAACAACAACGGACTGTTGAATGCGGTTGGGTCCGGTCTCTGGAACATTCGGAATTTTGGGATTGCTCTGCTACCATCTGCTGCCTGGTGCTTTATAGGAGGTGAGGTGACGAGTGACGCAAGGTGCTGTGTTGCGGGGGTCCCGGACCGGGGGTCCGGCATCCATATCGCCGGTGCCCCTTGGGTTGGAATCTCGCTATGCGCTACTGCACGCTAACAGTCTGTCCCTCATGGCTCATTCCTGCTCCGCCTAATCTTCCCCCGGAGAAGGCGCCTCTCCGTGGGGACCACCATGCCTGAGGAAAAATGGAGGCTGACGGAGCAGGCTCAAAGTGGCCCGTCATTGCGGACGGTGCTGGAGGCCCTTGTGGCACTTCAGGAGACTGTTTAAGCTCAGACCTGCAGCCTGTTGTTGGCGGCGGATGGAATCAAAGGATTGAGACCGGATCCTGACTTGACGCCCGAGACCCGGCGGCCAGCTCGCCTTTCGATTGATGCCCCGGTGGCGTATTTAGACCCGGCGCTGGAAGCTGTATTTGCCCCTATCGCAGTGGAGCTACCCGAAAGTACTGTGCCTAGTGACTCAATTAATCCGTTGGAATCCCCGGTTTTGCAGCTGTTGGAACATTTACATGCTGTCCCCATTTCGGTTCCTTTTAATTGGTACTGTGAACTGTTTTGGACTGTGTCGACCCCCCTCCCCAGTCGGTCTATCAAGATGGCGGATGGGATAAAGCCTGGCTTCGAAGACGGGGAGGGGCATCTTTGGTACCGGCTGACTAAATTGGGACCTGCCGTTCTTTTTTCATCTGTGGACCCCTGTTCTGCCAACTTCTGTGTACCATTCGACATTTTGAGGACAGGGCTTTCTTCCACTTACAGACTCAGCGAATTTTATCGACGGGGCCAAGGCTGAGATTGTTGTCTGGGTTGTTCATTGTGGTATTATGGTTAACGGGATTGTTTTATTGAATTAACGGAGTCCGGGGCGGGGTTGGTTAGGACGGGGGCGAGAGACCGGGAGTGCGTTGAATACAGCCCTCCTCCATTTCCCCTCTTCGGGTGGGGTTTAATTTCTTTCCCCTTTTTTCCCTGTTTCTTCTATATTTCGGGTTCTTGGGCGACAGGTACGCTGCTAGGGGGGTAGGCCGTAGTCATCTGCAGGGGTGCAGGGTGGGGGGCTGGGGGATGGGAGTTTTGTTTTTTTCTTTGTTTCTATGGCCTATTTTCTCTTCTTATCTTTCTTTGGCCTTTTCTTTTCTCCTTTTCCGGGTCAGTGTAGTGGGTTCATTGTTTGGTCCATCTCTGCTTTCACATCTGTGCCTCAACTCTCGCGATGTTTCGGGGCCACGGGACGGGCGTAAATGTTGGCGCGAACCGTAATAGTATGCTTGTTTATCCGGGTGTCGTCTGCTTAAACGCCACTGACCTACATGAAAACGAACTAACTGTGGACACACTGCTATTTCGCTCGCCCCCACTTCATAGCTTGAGATATTGTATGGCACCTGATCCTTCTATCTTATATTATAAAATGAAACCTTTTGTATCCTGTTTCCAATTTGATATGTCTTCCAACCAGTACGCATTGTGGATGTAGCGACTATGCTCCCCGGGAGGCTGGGTCTGAAGTTTTGATCGTAGTATTGTGTTGCAATTGCTTAGCGGCCAGCCCTGGGGGTTGTAGGCCCGTGTCTGTATCTGGTTGAACATGTCAAATAAAGGTTTTAAAAAATATATATATATATCAGTGAGGCCTGTGGAAGGAGATTTGGCCTTCAGTTATGTGCGCTTTATGTTAGAAATGTATCCTCATTTTCTCTGCATATCTTGTCCATTTGCACATCTTCAACCACCTCTTTCCTCTTCAACATCCTCTTTTCACTCTTCCCTGAATGCACTTCTTTGCATCCCTGTCACTTCACTCCCCCAAAGCATACACTGCACTCACTCAAAGTTAAGCACTTTATATTCTCTTACTTGTGTCTTGCAAATATTTTGACATCTGAGTACCCCTTCACACATACATCTACAGAATTTCAGTTGCAAATGGAATACATAAACATTGTTCTATGTGCTCTACAGAGAGGCCAACATACTGACACCACTTTGTTTGGCTTCATCCTTAGCACCTGAACGCTCAATCAAAGCCCCTCATAAACATCAGAGGGGAGGTCGGAGGGGTTAATTTAATAATAAAAAATACAAAAATTAAACGTGCCTTTCTGCCGGCCGGGTACCGAGTCTTCTCTGCTCCTGCTCTCCTGCCTCCAGCAGGAACAGGAAGCAGAAGCAGGCAGCCAGGCTCCCTCCCCTAAGCCAATCACAATGCTACAAGCAGTGATGTGATTGGTCGGGATGCCACCCAGCTAGGGGCTTATCGAGAGGCCATTTTCTCCATTCAGGCTGCATTGCAGAGTTTGCATGACTGGTTTGGGCTGCCACAGGGGGCCGACCAAGCAGTCTTTACGCACTCGGGAGTGGGCAGACACACCACTCCTCCTCTGCCCTGCTCGCAGAGCAACCCCGCCCACCCGCAACCAAACATAAAATGGTAATAACTGAAAGTTATTACCATTTTATGTTTCTGCTTCTCGCACTGTGAGAAAGCAGTGGGGTGACGCTCCTCCTCCCTAGTGAAGGAGCCGCTCCTGATCAAAATACTAGTTGAGTTGATCAAAGAGCAGAACATCCTGGAGTACTGATTGCTGGTGACTGTAATAGATGCAGGACTTGGTTAAGAGAGTTTTACATTTCTCTGCATTTAATTGCCCATTTAATAAATTACACTGTGCAAAAAATGAATCTTCTGTCCATAAACCCAAACATTACATACCCCTTCGATGCGCCCGTCGCAACGGCCGTCGCAAGCACTACCTCCGTAGTGCCGCGCACGTCCGTTGGCCGACGCGGCCCCGCCCACTCAATAAAACCGCAGCGGAATTGCCACCGCGGTTAAGATAGTTGAGGATTTCTTTGTCTCTAAATTATTTTACAGTTGCAGGCTACATTTTCTAATCTATAAAGGTTTGAATAAGTTTTCATGTTGAGGTTGAGACGTATTATTTACTTGCTAACGGCTGCAACATTTGATGCGGGTCATGAAAACCCCTATCTATAATAGTTATGGTCTTCTCAAACCATTAGGTGATGCATATAACAGGACAACTCTGTTATATGCAACAATACGGCTGATCTGTGTTTCAGCCTCTCGGTGACAGCGACGGCTCGTGGAGGGAGTTACGGTGGGGCAGGAGGGTGGGGAGGGGGAGGGGCAGGGCGGAGGTTGCTAAAAACCGGCATATGGATAATTGCAGGTAAGTAAACAATTTAATTAATAAAACGAATTTCGTAGCTCGCACTGCATTGCATTTTGCGATGCAAGGCGCACTACGAAATTCGTTTTATTAATTAAATTGTTTACTTACCTGCAATTATCCATATGCCGGTTTTTAGCAACCTCCGCCCTGCCCCTCCCCCTCCCCACCCTCCTGCCCCACCGTAACTCCCTCCACGAGCCGTCGCTGCTCGGTGAACAAACGGCAAAGCATTACCAGAAGCTTGCCATTAGCCCCCTTCGAATCTGACTCTGCCCAAATGCAGGCTGTTTTCTACAGGAGCTCTCTCAAAGGCACTGTTCTGTCCACAAGCTAAAGTACCCTTCAAGTGCAGAGGGCGAATTTATGGCCTACGTTAGTGCCCATGAGGCTTTAAAAAAATCAGTTTTATTGAGTTTTTTTATACAGACAACAGATTATGCATCATTTCTCAAACCCAATTCTTCCTCTTCTGAGTAATGCAATCAGTTTTCATTAATATTCTCTGGTTTTGTTTCATCATATCTATCAACAAGGGTCTCAGTTTCGGGGATCTTGAGTCATATATTCACAGACTTTACTGCATAAAGTACAAACAACCAAATAAATCGAAACTGCCCCATTCCCGCAAATCCTCGTTTGGTAGAACATTTTGGAGAGTTTTATTACGTATCAGAGGGGGTCCCCTCATGCACTGTTGTGAATCAGTCACTTTAAAATATGCCTAGTCAGCAACATCCAGTTCTTCAAAATGCAAGCATTTTTCTTCCCGTGAATGGGCAATGTTTTTTTTTACATACCCCTCTGTTTCCTTCCCCTTGCCAAGTAATACTTTAACTTTTGGCCCATTCAGTAATGTATTTTTGCCATGTTCTGTTGGCTCTACCACCTCTGCTCTCCAATGCATTATTATGGATCTTTTCGTCAATGCAAGGGATAAGTCAATAAATGTGTTACCTGCTTTCTGAAGTCTCGGTTTTGTGAACTGTCCACGTAAGCAGGCCTTCAGTGTTAACAAGCCTTCCCTGACCAGTAACATCACCAGGATCACTGTGATACTCTACAAGCAGCATTAATACGGTTGCAACCCCATGTCATGTGGAAACCATCAGCATTAATGATCTGTATAACCAGGTTTCTAATGTGAGGCCATTCACTTCTGTTAATAATAGTTGTAGCACCTCATGGATTTCCGACTCAGAACCATTGCTTCCCCACCTAAGTTTCATGTTCATAATTATAGCTCCATATGTTAAAAATTGTGATGTCAATTGTGATGCCTGAAGCATTTGTTCTTCGACCAGTGTTAAAAAAAGGGTACATCTTCTCCCACATTTCCTTTTTTTATTTTTTTTTATTTTATTGTTCTTAGCACAGCAGAACTGTAAACAAAATCACAAACTAATATAAATATAAATCAAATTGATCATCAAAAAAAGAATGTTCAAATTTTTGCTTTCAAGAGAGAGAAACTCATGATTCATAATAGTCCCGAAATGTGCTCCAAATTTTTATACCCAGTCTCTTTTTCCTTGATCCTTAATTGAAAATAAACTCCACTCCAAAGTATATAAGCTCAGCATTTTGGCACGCCATTGATGAAAGTCCGGTAGTTTTTCCTGTAGCCACTCCATGGCTATACATAGACGTGCAACAGTCATCGCAAAGAATATGAAGTGTCGATATTGAAAAAGTGTTTCCAAGTTATTATCTTTTTGAATTTTTCCTAACAACATCATTGCTGGGGAGATAACAACCGTTGTTTTAATTACCAAAGAAATACATTTTTTCCAAATGCTCAATAAACCCCCGCAACTTATCACAGCTATAAAAAATATGTATCGCCCCAGCGTCCTCATCCCCACATCTAAAACATTTACCTTCATTTCCAGCTCCCCATTTTGCCATTCGCTTAGGCGTGTAATATAAATCATATAACGATTTAAAGAACTGAGCTTTCAAGTTTGCTGACATGAGCGCCTCCTTTGACAAAATTAAAAGATCCTCTACATCAATTTCTATATCTCCTAAAGATTCTCTCCATTTTAGCTGCACTCTCTCAACGTCATCTTTCTTAGCAGAGACCAGGGATTGATAAATCACTCCAATTTTAACCGATCTATTAATTCCTTCAATGACTTGATGTTGAATAAAGTTCGTACGTCTCCGATTTAAGTAGTCACAAATTTGTAGGTATTTAAAAAAATACCATCTGGGCAGTGAGTATTTCTCCTTGATCTCTGCAAAAGATTTACAAATCCCATTCTCATTAACAATATGACCTAAGATCTTGATACCTTTCTGCTGCCACATGTTGGTCATTGCATCCGAAAAAATCCCAGGTAAGATCCTATGTGCATTGAGCGGAGTATAATATGATACTCTTGCTAAACCCATATTATTTATAAACCATTTCCAGACCTTAAATGCCCTCATCGTAACCTTAAACCTTGTTCGCTTAAAATAACTCCCATCAATTTCTTTGACTAGGATGTGCTCTGCATATGGCCCTAACTGTATATCGAAAATATTTGGCGTATTAGCATCATCACTTTCATGCTCTCCTGTTATCAGGACCTTCATTATCAATAAAAAGCAAGTTATATAATAAAGAAAAAAGTCAGGTACACCCATTCCTCCCCTTAGAACTGGCAGCGTCATGTAATTCATTGCCCTTCTAGGTCTCCCAGGGCTCCATATACATTTCCCACATTTGGATTGTAGCGCCTGTATTTTATCTTTAGTAATTTCTAGAGGTATGGATCTAAATAAGTACAAAACCTTTGGCAATATATCCATTTTTATGACATTAGAACGTCCAATAATAGTTAGATACAGCCTCTCCCACCTGTCCAGAGATGACGTGATTTTTGCCATTAAAATATTCCAATTGGCTTGCACTAATTCCGTCACATTTGCCTTAATTAAAATACCTAGATACGTTACTTCTTTAACCACCCTCCTGTCTTGCCATTTAATCGTATCAGAACAAAGAATTTGGGTTTTTGACTCATTCAATTTATATCCAGTTATATAACCAAATACCTTCGCTAACCGCTCTATTTCCTTTATTGCAGTTACAGGATTAGTTGTAACCACTGCAATGTTGTCAGCGTATGCAAAGACTGAAAAAAATTAATCCTGAACTTTATAAGGAGGAATCAAGTTGTTCCGGCTCAGTAACTCAATTAAGGGATTTATGTAAAGGGCACATAAAAGGGGAGAGCAAGGACAGCCTTGTCGTGTACCGCGTGATATGATGACATTTTCGGAGAGTTGGCCCATAACTGATATCTTTGCCACAGAATGTATATATAGTGATTGAATTGCTCTAATACATTTTGGTCCAAAACCCATTTTTTCATTAATTCCCAAAGATACCCCCACTGCACACGATCAAACGCTTTTTCCGCGTCTAACAGAATCAGCGCTAGATCGTTTTTGTTCACCGAGGCAATATCAAATAGAGAAATAACTTTATTGACGTGTTCTACCGTCCCCCTTCTGGGGATGAAGCCATTTTCTAGTGTGGCGATGCCAACTTCTGTTCATCCATCCACATTCTTTTTTTTTTTTTTTTTTTTTTGAAAACCTTTATTTGTGCATCTAGATAAGTACAAATAGTGGCCTACAACCTTCAGGCCGGCCACAAATACTGTTGAGCACAGTTGCATGCAATACAAAGACGCGACAGCATATCGATATTAAATAACATATAGTCAGCAGTTACACTGTAGATCACGTGCCTTCGCGCCTCAGGAGTGATGAAGGTCATTTTTAAAGTTTTCATGGCTACTAGTAGGGACCAACTATTTTGCAATAATGATTAGAATACTAACGAAAGGAAAAAGAAAAAGAAAGGGTCCGCGTAGACATAAGATAGCAATATCAGCTGAGGCATACACAGCCCAGCATTTCCGAGGGCAAAACCCACAATAGGTGTCATGACGGCCAAAAAGTGCGCAACCAGGATAGTGGACCCGTGGTCACATCAGCACCCATCGCCACCCGCCCACCAACAACCGCGACACGGACCCAAGACAGAGGAAGAAGAAATAAATTAAAAAGAAAAAACAAGGCACCATAGGAACATAAAGAAATAAAACCCATCCCTCAACCCCCACCCTATACGCATGCGAGGCTACGGCCTACCCCCCCCCCAGCAGCGCACCTGTCGCCCCATAAACCCGAAATATAGAATAAAGTAAGAGAGAGAAAAAAGAAAAAGGACACCTTTGATATAGGGAGCAAGAAAGGAGAACCCAGTCTAAAACTCCCACAAAAACCTAACCCCGGAGGAGGGCCATTTTGTTCGTGTCACGGACTCCACTACCCGCACCAGAATCACAGCGCAGCAACTACAGCAAGCATATACAAAAGTCATCTTCCCTAATGAGGGAGAGATTCTCAGTCAGGGCCCCCGTGTGTGTCCAGACAGTGTAGCAATCCGAGTCCCCTCCAGCCCAACAAAACAGTGCAGGGCCATCTCAGCAACTATTGTCCCCGGATCCCCCGCCCGTGAATACGTCCACCCCATTAGGAAAGGACAGAATCAGGTACACCCTCCTCGTTGACCGACCAGGCATGAAGTCAGAAATCAGCCATAACCAACAGTTATCCCCGGTCCCTAGCCCGCAAAAGCTACCACCCCAGTAAGCAGGGCCAAAAGAACTGACACATAGTCACAGCCTGTTATGGATAAGGACATTAAAAGCAGCACATACAGAGTCACAGGATAGCGTCCCGTCAGCCAGATTGAGAAGTGCAGCGCAAAAGCGGGCAGTTCGGGGGAACACAATCAAGAGGAGAGTGCAGCAACGTGACGCAAACAATCCGGCACACCAGGCAAGTGCAGTTTCAATGGATATAGCAAAAAACAGTCCGAGTCAAGTCCCACCAGCCAGCTTTTAAGAGTATTGAACAGATTCCCTTCAGCCCTGGCCAGATCTTGACTGACTCTTCAGAGATGGCCGACTGGGGAAGTCCGGGTCAAACAATGCAGGAAGACAAGATGGCCACCACTGGTGAAGAAGAAGGAGGCAGAGGCAAAATGGGCGCCTCCCGTCACTTTCGGTGTTGTAGACGCACAGGATAAACACCACAAGACTCAAAAATCGATTTCCACACCACCGCCTGAGGAAAGATCTCCCCAAGGCTGCAGATGCAAAGGGGAACGAGACAAGCGAAGGCAGAGTCTGATACACTAACCTCACAGTTGAGAAAGTTGCAATGTCCGACTGGAGGGGAAACATTGTAGCGCCTCTGAGAGTACCGACCTGTCGTTGAAAGTGAAGTCAGGAGACGGGGAAAGGCAACAACTCTCCGCACAAATTCTGCGCCTCAGTGCCCCCCGATGAAATCAACAGGGGCAAGCCAGCACAGTTCTGGTAGCTGGTCGGTCTCCCGGGACTCGAGAGAAGAACATTGTCGAGTCGCTCACTTATCCTTTGGAAGGAGGCATGACAATCACGGCGGAGCTCGGTCAATGCGGCAAGAACGGTCCCGTATGTCGGCTCAGAGTTTAGGGTCTCCAGTTCCGTCGCAGGGGACGGCGTAAGTATCGCAGCCTTCAGGTCATCGGTGGGCCGGGCGGCATAGTCGTGGCACAGGACAGTCCCAGCTTGCACGGGGAAAGTGGCCGCCATCGCTCCCTCCCAGGGTTGTATGCACGAAGAAGGGGCAAGGCACGGTATGAAGGCATCACAAAGCGGGCCGTCGTCGCATACACCGCTCACGGTTCCGGAACGCCGCACAGGAGATTGCATTGTCAATCCGCCGCTAAAAGAGGCAATCGCAGGAGTGACCAGCAGGAGAGAGGCAGTCGTTGGTTCAGCGACCCTCAGCGGAGTGGAGGCAAACGGGGCGCAGGTCCAAGGCTTCGGCGGTCATCCAGACTCGCGATGATATCTCCGGTAGTATAACTCGCAGGGATCCCGGAGGCACACGGGCAGGCTCAGCGCGGACACAGCATCACACCGCCGCGGTCAGAGTGCAGGATAGAAGGCAGGATTACAGCGCTGGAAGTGCAGGCTCGCGGAGCCGAGACTCGGCACGTCCGTTCAGGTCGCCATCTTGGCTCCTCCCCCATCCATCCACATTCTTGGCCCAAAAAAATCATTGAGTTCTAGAGATTTCTACGAATGGTGTGGTGGGAATGTGAAGTGTTTTCGCAAGGTCTTTTTCACATATTTCCTCCAAACATTACAGAGCTATCCACCGTGGTTTGGGTAATTCTTTGTCTATGCTTTCCTTACTCATTATCAATGCCATGCCTGAATCTGATTGAGCTTTGTGTGATTGCCATCCCACCACTTAACAATAAACTGCGTTTGAGCTGCCAAGTAATAAAGCTCAAGGTCTGGAATCCCCAAACCACTTTCAGATGTAAGCAGTGTCAGAACATTCAAGGTGACTATTTGTCTATACCCCCTCCATATAAAGAAGCTCCTTTAATTCCTTGAACCGCTTTGCTGGGACCCAGACAGGTGACTCTGGGCGCAAAACCACTTCAATTAGAGCTATGTGCCACATTGAGAGTTTCAAGCAATTTCAGAAGTTGATTTTATCCTTCAGGGCTTAAAGTGCACCTCCTAGGTTGCTGTCAAAATGTCCTTACTCTGATTCCCAGGTTTTTGAATGTGTGTTGTTCTAATGTGAACCTCCAACTATGCAATTGCTATGGTTTCTCATTCCATGCTGGGTCAATGGGACGTGCGCAGATCTTAGACCATTTCGCTTGTAAGCCTATTAAACTCCTGAATTACTTGTGGCAGAATACCACCTGATATACTGACTCTTTACTAAATCTTTTTAGATACTCAAGGGGGCGCACCAAAATGAGAGTCCAAGTAGAATAAGTAGAAAAATGTTCTTTATTTATCTTTGTTCGGCAACAAAAGGCATATCAATAAAATCCAGCCTGGAACCAGCCATGCAGAGACGCCGAAACTGACAACGGTAACCACAGCACTGTACCCACCTGCAATAAATACAACCAGGGACGGGTAGCTCTTTGAAATATAAGAACGTTTTTCGGACAAGACCTACAAAGTCCATGATACAAAGAAAAGATAAGGGAAGAGAGACACTCCAAAGGCTTTTAAAGAAATAAGCTGGAAGAAAGAAATGATCAGAAAATTCCCAGTGTGACTACAGAGGGATCTTACAAAAAGACAACTTACCGGATATACTCGCAGCGCCCTGAAGAAACTCCTTGGTAGGGAGTGAAACGCGTTGGCTGATCTCACTGCTTATTTTATTGATATGCCTTTTGTTGCCGAACAAAGATAAATAAAGAACATTTTTCTACTTATTCTACTTGGACTCTCATTTTGGTGCGCCCCCTTGAGTATCTAAACTGTTTAACTGATCTGGAGAGCACAGCGACGCCAAACAGCAGCTGGTGTCGGGGTTGGCAGCACAATATCAAACTGATTTGAACACAAACCTATTGGCACTGGAGTTTAGGTGCGGCATTTTAAGGTCCGCTGCTGCTTTTTCGTACAAAATCTTTACTAAATCTTGCATGTTTCCATTAACAAGTGGAATATTGTCAAACAGTTTTCCAAATTGACACGGTTTCCTGGGTGTTACAGGGCGAATTAGTGTCAGAGCTCGAATTGAAATAACGGAGAATTGAGCAGTCAGCAAGGTAATACTTTTAAGTCACACAGTTATGTTATGTTGCTGATTTTGCAGGGTACCACAGTTCTCAAACACTGCACGCTTATCACTCCAAGGGATCACATTGTTTCACACCAGAATACTTCATATTTAAATGTTGATCCCTGCAGCCATATTCATCAATCTCCCGTTTTGCGAGGCCCTAATAGCGAATTATAGCGATTCGCTATTAAGGACTCGCAAAACGGGGTTCATGTAGGATTAGCAAAAAGTTTTGCGATTCCTACTGATTCCTTATTTGCGATTAGCAAATTGCTAATCGCAAATAAGGAAAAACTCCCCATTCATTCCTATGGGCCAAAAGGCCCATAGGAATGAATGGGGAGTATTCCTTATTTGCGATTAGCAATTTGCTAATCGCAAATAAGATTGCGATTTGAAGGGTGCCAGGGGTGTCCAAAGGACACCCTGTAGCACCCCTCAAATGCACATTTGAACAGGTGTTGCTCTATTAGATCTCTATTAGAGATTCCTTAAATCCAATTCCTCGCAAATATGCGATTTCGCAAATAGCGATTTTTGCATTTGGGATGATGAATCCCAAATGCAAAAATCGCACTCGCAAATGGCCAGATTCTCAAAATCTGGCCATTTGCGAGCGCAATTCAGTTTGATGAATATGGCTGCTAGTTTGCATTCTCTGCCCACAGCTTAAATGATGGACAATTTCGCAAAATGAATGTGTATTTCTTGCTTCCTATTAGCCTCATTTCAATCAGCACCTATTGTTTCTTTGAGGCCAGAGACTCAACTTCATAATCCCATCTGTCTTCACTTAGATTCTTTCTCTGAATCTTAGCCAACTCCAGTTGCAGTTTGTGGACGTGAGACAAGTACTAGAGAGCCTCGCTGTATCTCCTTTGCTTTGCCAGGAGCAAACAATAGAATAGGACCAAGTAAAAGAGACTGGAAACCAACCCGAGGGAACAGCCCACTAGCTCCTTCTGCTCCAATCATGACTCTTACTTCTGTCGTTTATGACACCCTGACCGAAGCACATCATCTTCAGATGTCATATATTTGAAATATCTAGAAACACACCTCTTTCTAGATGACTAACTGATGTCTTCATCGGAGCTGGCAAACACGTTGATTCATGTGGCTACAAAAGCTACATGAATTAGTTCCCATTGGGCAGCTATACAGTACCAGCCTTGACTTTGACACAATATTATGAGCTGTCTAGAACCGCATATAAAACAACCCCCTTCTAACAAGGATGGACAACATGGCTGGATCAATGGGTCGGGCAAAGCGACCATTGCAGACAGTAAAACTAGACTTAGAAGCCAATCACGTAGTACAGTGGAAGCCTTCCACTCCAGTGAGCTCCTCAGGTCAGAAGCGTGTGCAGAATTAAAATGTGACATCTTATGGACAGAAGCCACACCAGCTTTTTTCTCACACAGCTACTTTTAACCTTATCCAGCTTTTTTACTTTTATGAAAGACTTCATCCTAACTGGAGCCCTATTGAGCTCTAAATGCTTAGAAGAGCATCACAAGTATGCTTCAGACCATTAGATCATACATTACACATGACCTGTGCGCTACATCTGCCTTTGATGATACATTGGTAGGGCGAAGGAAATTGTGAAGGGTTACCAGAGTTACCGGTATTATATGGTGAAAACAAATACAACAGGAGAAGGAGTTGCCATGATGTTCTGTATTTCATTTTGTTATGAAAAGATAAAGCTTGTACAACACCACCTTCAAGAAGATGAATCATAACGTACACTGGGCTGTATAAGCCGCCCTGCAAAGTAGGTAAAACTGAAGTAAACTTTAAAAAGTTTTTGTAACAATTATCAAACAGTGGGACATGTCCTAGCACCAAAACAAGGAAAATGGAGCATGGAAGAAAGAGAGAGGAGGGAAGGATGGCTAGACACAACTTTCGAATCATTTAGCACAACAACTGATGTCCATATGGGCAAGATCTTAGCTGGCAGTAGTTGGACTACAGAGTTTCTCTCTAGGGTGATTAACATTAAATAAGACAGGAAACGTTATTCTTGTCGAGGCTTCAACCTCGTATGGCTTTTCCCTTTGTGCCTTGAGTGGAAGATGTATCTCGTTGTGCTGTCTTGATTTGTTCTTTTTTTACACATGGCCTCGGATACTTTTCTGATGACAGTAGGACCTTTTTTCCTCTGAAGTGCTTCATACTTCAGATGATGAAAGAAGTCCCTGCTCTCTCACTGCCTTACATACTCTTTTATTGCAGCAGTTCTCAATACTTTCTCACTTGCATAGAGATGTGTGAAAGTCACAAAAATATAATACCTCCATCTAGACGTTCACCAAAGTGTCCATTAACCCCTTGCCTGCTGATGACGGAAGCGCTCCGTCATCAGCTGCGGTGGCGCTGTGCTGATGACGGAGCGGTTCCATCATGGCCCGCTCTGAGCGCCTGCGTGGCGCGAATTCCGCGCCTGCGCTGAGCGTTCCATTGAGCGGGGCGGGCCATGACGGAACCGCTCCGTCATAAGCACAGCGCAACCGACGCTGGTGACGGAGCGGTTCCGTCACCAGCATGCGGCCGCCCCGCCCCCTTAGCACTGCGGCGGAATAGCCGCCGCAGTGAAGGGGTTAAACAGATCCTAAAATTTCAACAAGTTTCTGTTGGGTTGGGCACCGCTTCCAAAAAGTGTCCTTTGAAATATCTGCTCCATTGTTGTTTTCCTTATTTTTCTTCATAAGGGGCCCCAAAACTCTAATGGTGGTTGCTTTTGCTGTATTCTCCCCAGGTGGAGTCCCAAGGTAAGCTTTTATTTCCGAAGATCAGCACTTCAGTTTTGTCGATGTTGAGCTTGAGGCAGTGTTGTTTCATCCAATTGGCAATGCTCGTCATGTATTGTTTGAACTTTGTCTTGGTGGTGACAGTTTCATCTGAGAGGGAAATAATGATCTGTGTGCCGTCAGCGTAGGACATTATTGATTCCTTTGGGATCTGATGATGGTAACCAGAGGAGTCGTGTACATGTTGAAAAGTGTGGGACTGAGTTATGATCCCTGTGGAAATTCGCAGATAAGGCCCTTGGGTTCGAATGTGAATAGTGTGAGCCTGCCTTGTGTTCTTCCAGAGAGGTAAGAAGCTATCCATTTGAGTGCTGGTCCTTGTATACCCACTGTGTGTAGTCTTGTGATGAGTGTGTGGTGGGAGGCGGTGTTGAAAGGGGTGAAGAGGTCGAGGAGGATGATGATGGTGGCGGTCTGTCCATTGTCGAGGATGGTGCATATGTCGCCTATGGCAGCGATGAGGCCTGTTTTGGTGCTGTTATTGTTTGGGAATCCTGAATGCGAGTTGTCCAGGAGTTTGTGATGTTCTAGGTGGTCAGAGAGTTGTCTGTTGGTTGTCTTATCAATGACTTTGGGTGGGAAGGGTAGCAGCGAGATGTGTGGGTAGTTGCTGAGTACTTCGGGGTCGGCTGAGGGTTTTTTGAGGAGGGCGGTGACTTCGGCATGTTTCCAGCTATCTTGAGGGAGGTGTTAGTGATGGATGTGAGTGCAACGTCGTTTGTGGCTATTCCCAAGTTGTAGATATGGGTGCAGGTCCCTGAGTGGGCTCTCTTCATTATTGCTGCAGTGTCCTTGATGGATAGAGTGTTCCATGCTATCAGGTGGTAGTCTTTGGTTGATGAGGTTTGTAGGCTGGGAAGGTCGATCGAGGGTGGCTGGGGTTCGAAGTTGCTGTAGATCTTGGTGATGTTTTCATGGAAGAAGTAGGAGAGGTTGATTCAGAGTTCTTAAGTAGGGGTGGTGGTGCTGGTTGCATCAGTTGGGTCGGTAATTTCCTTGACGATGTCAAATTGTTCCTTGCAGGTATTGGAGCTAGATTTGACTCTCAGGGTCAGGGCCTTTTTCTTGGTATCTTTCACTTGATGGTGAGTGTCTAAGTGCTTCTTGTAGTTGTTTCTTGTTTTGATTTCTCAGGTGGTTCTCCATTTCCTTTCGAGTTGTTCGTAAACTGTCTTGGACCCTCTGAGGCCAGTGTTGTACCAGCCAGCTTGATTACAGGTGCAGATAGAGATCTGGATGTTAAAGCTGTTTGTGTCATTGATGAGGTAGTTGGTGGGATCTGGGTAGTTGAGTTGGAATGAGAGGCTAAGAAATGTTCATGCTGGTTTTGGGAAAGTTGATGTTGCAATACCAGATATCATTACAATAGATGAAAAATAGCGCATGTCACGGTAAGCTGACTAGAGGCAAACTCGTAATAGGAATGGCAGAAGCGCTTGATTGCGTTTATGAGGCATATTAAGTCAAATAGAAATGGTTCAAAATCCGGATGGAGGGAAGGGTTAAATCTTGTGCGCTATCTGGGTAAAAATAAGGGGGTATGTTTATAATGACTGATTAATGAGGAATGCTTAGTCAAAACCTCATTTTTTACTGAAAGAAGGGTGGAGATGAACATAGAGTGAATAACGGCAGAAACAAAGAGAAACAGATTAAACAAGCTTGTTACTGATTTACATATGCTATAATAATGGTGATGATTGTGTAAACGATTGCGTTTGTTTTTTAGATTCCCCTGAGGAAGGGAACAATCCCGAAATGCATTGGGTATTTTCAATAAAGAAAACGTGACATGCGACAACCATTTTTCCTGCGTTTTTGTAAATACCTCTGCATGGCAGTTTAACCACATGGCTGCTGCGGGGATTTTTCCCCTGTGCTGCAAATTGCTCTTTTGCTGCAGTTATGACGAGCTCAGCTCGTCATCAGCACACGACACCCGTGGGTGATGACGAGCTGAGCTCGTCATCAGCATCGAAAGGGTTAATGGATAAAATGGATTGAAGAATAATGAAAAACGGTCAAAATGAAATTTAAAAGAATATTGGAATAAGAGAAGTCAAAGTATTCAGTATTCAGTATAGAATATCCCTCCTTGGTCCTGAGGAGAATCCCCGCATTTAAGGGGATTCGAAACTCGTCAACCTTCTGTTTTTGTTAGGCCACTCTGGTTTTCCATCTTCTGCAAATTATTTGATAAAGTGTCAATTATGTTAGATGGCCTACGTTATAGACTAAGTTAGTTCTTTACAAAATAGCTAGCATTTAGTACCGCACCAATAAAAATTTCCTAGGTGGGGCACTTTCTTCAATTCTTTGGATGTAGGAGTGAGTGTTTTTTGGTATGAGTATGACTGTAACACAGAACGATTGCGGTGTATATAGTGCTTTTCTTACAGTATGAATGAGCTTTTTGTTTTTTCTAAAAAAAAATCCTTGCATAAATTCTTCCAGATAGTTCCCTTTAGAATTCAATAATAGGGGCTCCCTTTGTAAATAGGTCTTGAAGTCTTTTCACTGTAAAAAAAAATGTTTTTAAATCCTTTAAAAAAACTGCAACTTTTTGTAAAATGAGATGAAAATAAAAGCAATTTCATTTGAAGATTCATTCAGGACTGAAATAGTGGTCTATACAGGACAATTTTTTGATCCATTGTTTTGTCAAATCTAAGAAATTATTGTGCAGTACTGGCATTTTGTTTTGTTGATTATTATAGTGGTGCGGCCTTGCTGCGCTTTAGCCAAACCCTTGTTGTTCTTTCATGTGGAAGTTGATGGAATGATCCGGCATCTCCTCCCAGCTCCCCAGAAGACTCCGGACCATACAGTACCTCGCAAAACAAACCCACATCACCCCCACCTGAGATTGATAAGTCAAGTATTTTTGGGGAATTGTAGTGTCCTGATGCAGGATAGGAAAGCCTAGGTGATGAGATGAGAATTAAAGTGAACATGCCAGACCATTCTTCCTGGATGGGGTGATGGCCTTAAAGGTCATGGTTACTGGACATAAGATCCAAGGAACAACAGCACTGTTCTTGTGTGTGTTTAGGTAAGTTGTTGAGCGCAGGCACTGTTTTTCAGGAACATGAGTGTGTATATGAAAAGACCATGAGGGACACCCACAGTGGAGGGTGAAATCACCAGCAAATACATAAACATTATACTCTGCGAGTTAAGTAGTTATGAAGTGCTCAACCCATTCCTCCAGGAACTCTTTCTTCTTACCTGGAGCTTGTGCGATGTTGACTATTACTGATTTAAAGATAAGATTGTAATACCTTCCACTATAGATTTGAATGTATAACATCTTAAGGCCAAGGGCTTCTTTGCCAGTGAGAAAATGTTTTTAGAAACCCTGGTAATGGAGTTTGCTGAGCAGTGAAACAGTTGCATTGCACTTCGACACCAGCTCTAATTGGGCTTATATCCACCATGGCAGTACGGTTTGTGCCCAGTGCCACATTGTGGCAAGAAGAACCTACCGCCAGTCACAGGACAGCAGGAATTCAATGGTAGATGATCAGTGGGGAATGCTATTAGCTGCTGTACCTAACCGCCAGGCACTGAAATAGCAAGGTTAAGTTAATGGTAGCTGCTTTGCTGAGGCACATAGAGTACTGAATATCAAATGAGGACTGGTTAGCTGGGCGCCACCAATGCATAGATAAGTGAGCAGCATTTTAGATGAGAAACCGTGAAATAGTCACACACCACAAACTATTATGAAGTGTAAAAGGCCACTTTATTAGGACAGTTTGGAGTTGTAGCTATTAACTTAAATACAAAAGTAACATGGTATCAACATCACTAATACATCAAATTCCTGACAAACCTCCTCCCTTAAACAAATCCTCAAGGTGTACCAACAATTCCCAACCAAGTCCCCATACCCGAACCTCTTTCTTTCATCTTTCATTTACTGTCCATCTTGCTTCCCCAGTCTCTCTCTCACCCTACCAAGCATCCCTAAATTAAGTCTCCTTGTCCTGGTCCAAAGTCTCAAATTTCCTCTTCCCCTCCCCTGCGCTCCGTTCTGCCCTCCCAAGGGGTGGATACACCTGCAAGTGACTCTCCATTCCCCCAAACTGCTGCCTATACAACTGACCACAATCCCTGTCCTATTGTGGCATAACCTTGGACTCTCACTCGTACCCTCTTAACATGCAGGGTGGGTGGGTGCCTCACGGTCAAACTATCCCTGTCTGCCACATGATGAAGGAGTCAGCAAGAGGCTAAACACCTGGCCTCTTGTCCCTAAATGCAGCCGGTGCTTCACTATTTGTGATGCATTGGTGACGCATTTTCCTGCCCCATTTAGAACAACATGAAAAGTCACCTTGCGCAGATTTTCCTGTTCTTGTAAATACGGCCCCTTTACACGCAGCACTTTATGTGAAAAGGCCGTTCCATGGGTGTTGATGTGGGTGTTCCCACGCAACACCCAGGGAACCTGGCACATTTCCAAATATACGAAAAATGGTAAACCTGGAAATGCGTCTCAATACTACGCCTCCCCAGGGGACGAGCAGAAATGTATTAATTTATCCCTGTTTCACCTCTTCTGGTTGTTTATGTGCAGGAAGGTGTCCCTTCCTGCACATAAACAATCATTAAAAAAATTACGCTTTGTAACTTCTATGTTTGCTACTGCAGCACACATAGAAGCTGACAAACGCCAGGCACCGGGCAATCCCCCGGTGCGCCGCAAGGGTGGGGGCCGGTTTTGGGCCTCTGGGGGCCGTTTTTGTGTAGCAAAATCGGAGCGCGGTTGCAACCCCCCCCCCCCCCCCCCCCCCCCCCCTCCACTTTCTTGTAAATGAGGGCCCTTGTCCCTTAAAACCCCGCTCCTCTCCTGTCCTAGCCAATCTCCTGTCCTGACCTTTTCTAGCCTGATTTATTGTCGTGAAGCCGCCCAGGGGGAGACTGGCTTCGCGTGTCACTCCCCCTGGTCTCTTCTGAGCTGTGCATCCGGCCATCTTGCGCCTCCAGCTTCACATAATCATAGCGTCGTGGACGCGTTACTGCTTCTTCAGCTGCTGATTGGCTCCGACAGGAGGTACACGGAGCAGAACTCGCAGTTCTGGCCTTGATGAGAGCGGAAATGGGCAGCGTGAATGTGGTCGTAATTCCAGCTAATATATGCGCACCCTGAAGTACTCATCATCTGAGATAATAGTTATGTGCTCTTCGCAGCCCTGTTTTGTTGACAGATGTGCATTCGTGTCTCGGTCGGCCCGGTCTCTGCGTGAATAATTTAACGGTGACTTTGATGTGCCGCGAAGCTGTTTCAAATGACCATGGGTGCAGATTTCACGAACGCTGCTCG
This sequence comes from Lissotriton vulgaris, assembly GCF_964263255.1. NCBI lineage: Eukaryota > Metazoa > Chordata > Amphibia > Caudata > Salamandridae > Lissotriton > Lissotriton vulgaris. The sequence continues at coordinate 430 of NW_028252339.1, read as the reverse complement.
CAAAAAACACGGGCTCGTAAACACACCCTTGAGATGAGGAGCAGAGCAGATGGATTCATCTATTACAGTATAATATGGCATAATCAACAGAAGAACCCGGGACACTCCTAGGAGCATCTGCGCGCTTTACAAATTCTATTCATCTTCATCAAGAAGTACTAGGGAAGGAATTAAGGGATTTCAGGCAGGTGACTGCCTTCGTTGTTTCCAAAACATAAGGAATGCTCTCCAGGTGTGGCGCGGCTAAGAATAGCACTGCAGGACGGCACCATCTTGTTCATACAAAACCAGCAGTATTTGGCCGCCTCTTTGTTTTGGCCACAAAGCAAAAATGAAAGCTGTGGGATCAGTCACAAAGGAATCCTTCTTTTTAGTTTAGTGATGTTCTGTTTCACAGCTACGCTTAGGTCCATAAAAGGGAATGGCTAAC